>NW_020438922.1:92855-103405 GCF_000699045.2 Agrilus planipennis
GTGGGTATTTGATGCTACTGAAGTATTTCAAGCGTTTCTCGCTTTTGGTAGTTTTCCCGAAAAGTAAAGGCGCTATTGAGAAAAGGAAAATAGTACTGAATTTCTCTCAAACGAATTTGGTCAATATTGTAAGCCTCAGCATACTCTAGTCTTATAAAACTTGGTCTGACGTCAGTAGTCACAACATTGGATGATGGTAATAAAAGACTTACATTACGTAAAATTGATCTGTCCCATATTTTTAATCAAAGAGTATCTAGTCACTAGCCGTTTACTAAACTTATTTCACTAAAAAGTTCCACCCTGTGTATTACAAACCCGACGTAAATTTTGAAAATTAAAATAAAAACGTATCCATAAACGGAAAGCTGTAAGTTAATGACGCTGATATTTTATTATGATGTAATCTTCTTCAACTGAAAATCGATACCAAAGTCTCACATTTATTATAAGCATTGGTATTACAGGAAAGCCATAAATTTTATTTGTCTATTCGAAAAGACTCATTTCTTCTTTGCTTAACTCAAAGCGAACTGAAACTCACAAAATGAGAGAATTATTATTGGGATAGTATACAAGGTGAATTAAGAAGCGAATGGAATCGATATTGACAAAAGAGTTTGTTTTGTATGAAATTAAATAAAAGCAAAACAAAAATATTGATATGCAAGGGAAGAAAAGGTAGCAAAATTGCGAATGTAAAGATAGGAGACGAAAGATTAGAAAAAGTGGCTGATTTTAGGTATCTAAGAGGTCAAATAAGTCAGGAAGAAACGAGTAGTAGCAATATAAAGGAGGGGATAGCGCAGGGTCAAAATATATATCACTTCTAAGCCCGCGAGCAATTAATTTAGAAATTCGAAAAGTTTGTTAAAGGTGTATTTTTGGAGCGCGGCACTGTACGGGTGCGAACAATGGACGGTGGGCGCGGCGGAAAAGAAAAAGTAGGGAGCGTTCGAAATGTGGTGTTTTCGGCGAATGATGAGGATACTGTGGATAGAGAAGGTTAGAAATGAAGAGGTATTAGAAAGAATAGAAAAACAGGATTTATGGAATAGAAGATATAGGTTGGTAGGATACCTTCTTAGATATAAAGATCTAGTCAAAGACATATTAAAGGCAGAAACGGAAGTTAGGAGGGGTAGGGGTAGATTAGATTACTGTTCGCAAATAATTAAGGATGTGGGTTGTTCTTGTTTTAGAGAAATGAGAAAGATTAGGTCAGGATAGGAAGGAGTGGAGGTGCGTATCCAACCAGTATTAGGAATGACGATCTTATGATGAAGATGAAAATATTTCAAAGCGACGTAAAATTGAAGAACTACGAAGTAAAATACTGAAATGGTGAATTAGTTTTCTATTTACTTTTACAGTAATAAATAATTAAATATACATAGGATACACGAGAATCTTGGTAATTGTATAGCGGACAGAACTCCTCTAATTGCTCAACTTCAACTTCGTTGAATGTGTTCTTAAAGTTTTATTATTTAAGTATATCATTTATTAAAAATGATTCCCTAAGAGGTAACGGCCTTAATTTTCCTAAATGATTTAATTATTACTTAAGAAATCACCAATATTGTCAACGGATGTACGTTTTCCCTAAGGAATGTAAATCGCGTAGAATTTCGAAAAAGATTGTTAAAGGTGTATGTTTGCAGTACGGCGCTGGATGGGTGCGAAACATGGACGGTGGGCGCGGCGGAAAAGAAAAGGTTAGAAGCGTTCGAAATATGGTGTTACAGGCGAATGATGGGGATACCGTGGACAGAGAAGGTTTGAAATGAAGAGATATTAGTAAGAATAGGAGAACAGAGGACTCTATGGAAGTCAATAAGAAATAGGCAAGATAGGTTAGTAGGACACCTTCTCAGGTATGAAGGTCTAGTCAGAGACATATTAGAGGCAGAAATGGAAGTTAGGAGAGGTAGAGGTAGACCTAGATTAGATTACTGTTCGCAAATAGTTAAGGATGTGGGTTGTTCAAATTTTAGGGAAATGCAAAGATTAGCTCAGGATAGGATAGAGTGGAGGTGCGTGTCCAACCAGTATTACGATTGACGATGATGATGAGGCATGTCATAGGACATCCACTAAAGCAGGAAATATACATTTAACTGTATCCTTTTCAAAGCTTTAAAAGTCTGCTTCGTATAAACGTTTTTAAAATTGTTGGCCAAACTAGCGGTAAATCCGATCTCTGTTAAAATTTGTACACTGTTTCCTAGGAAAAAAAAAACAAACAGAACGAAAAGCAATTACAGTTAAAAGAAAAAATGAACCTTCTGTATCTGTTTGTATGTCATATTGTAAATGGAAATGAGGTTTTCACTAAATTCAATTTTCCAGGGAGAACATTTCAACGAAGAAATTAAACGATTTTTGTTTGAAGCGAAATTGTGCCTGAGCCACATGATGAAACTGAATTGCTGAGGTACCCCGAAATAATTTGTTGCAAAAAGGATGAAAAAACGTCTGTTTCACGGTTAGTCAGCGTTGTTTTCGTTAACATGAAAATAACGAATGTGTGTTCGTCGTTCGATTTTTCTAGTTTGGTAGAAATTTTCCAAAAAATTACAGTTTATTATTTCATTCACTTTTATTGGCATTTGAGGTTATATCAGCTACCTTACAAAACATTATTAGATACTGTGCCCTCGGTTTCACCTTACGTATACGAAGGTTAAGGCAGGCAAAGTATAACATTTTAATACACGGAGTATGCTTTATGTGGGAATAAAGTAATGTTATTTTTATGGGGGAGTAATAAGAATAAAACTGTGGTAAACGGTGAACGCTAATATTTTGTTTCAGGGCTACCACATTATTGCATAAAATGTATATTCGTATAAACACCTGTAAATCCTTTACCATAAACATGATTTTAGGTTTTGCAATAATATTAAATTGAGTGTATACAAAATTCCACGGGATAAAAGTCTGAATATAAATATGTCAGTTGTAAAAATATTCTCTTCAATAGGGTGGGGGGCTGTAGTTTTTCTCTTATACGGTATTTGTTATAGGGGCACTTGTTTTGCTAAACAAAAGTTAAGGTTTCTTCTTTCTTTCTACCTTATAACAAATTAATGTAATATCCAAAACAGGTGGTGTATCGCCATCTAGTGGGTATTTGATGCTACTGAAGTATTTCAAGCGTTTCTCGCTTTTGGTAGTTTTCCCGAAAAGTAAAGGCGCTATTGAGAAAAGGAAAATAGTACTGAATTTCTCTCAAACGAATTTGGTCAATATTGTAAGCCTCAGCATACTCTAGTCTTATAAAACTTGGTCTGACGTCAGTAGTCACAACATTGGATGATGGTAATAAAAGACTTACATTACGTAAAATTGATCTGTCCCATATTTTTAATCAAAGAGTATCTAGTCACTAGCCGTTTACTAAACTTATTTCACTAAAAAGTTCCACCCTGTGTATTACAAACCCGACGTAAATTTTGAAAATTAAAATAAAAACGTATCCATAAACGGAAAGCTGTAAGTTAATGACGCTGATATTTTATTATGATGTAATCTTCTTCAACTGAAAATCGATACCAAAGTCTCACATTTATTATAAGCATTGGTATTACAGGAAAGCCATAAATTTTATTTGTCTATTCGAAAAGACTCATTTCTTCTTTGCTTAACTCAAAGCGAACTGAAACTCACAAAATGAGAGAATTATTATTGGGATAGTATACAAGGTGAATTAAGAAGCGAATGGAATCGATATTGACAAAAGAGTTTGTTTTGTATGAAATTAAATAAAAGCAAAACAAAAATATTGATATGCAAGGGAAGAAAAGGTAGCAAAATTGCGAATGTAAAGATAGGAGACGAAAGATTAGAAAAAGTGGCTGATTTTAGGTATCTAAGAGGTCAAATAAGTCAGGAAGAAACGAGTAGTAGCAATATAAAGGAGGGGATAGCGCAGGGTCAAAATATATATCACTTCTAAGCCCGCGAGCAATTAATTTAGAAATTCGAAAAGTTTGTTAAAGGTGTATTTTTGGAGCGCGGCACTGTACGGGTGCGAACAATGGACGGTGGGCGCGGCGGAAAAGAAAAAGTAGGGAGCGTTCGAAATGTGGTGTTTTCGGCGAATGATGAGGATACTGTGGATAGAGAAGGTTAGAAATGAAGAGGTATTAGAAAGAATAGAAAAACAGGATTTATGGAATAGAAGATATAGGTTGGTAGGATACCTTCTTAGATATAAAGATCTAGTCAAAGACATATTAAAGGCAGAAACGGAAGTTAGGAGGGGTAGGGGTAGATTAGATTACTGTTCGCAAATAATTAAGGATGTGGGTTGNTGGGCGCGGCGGAAAAGAAAAAGTAGGGAGCGTTCGAAATGTGGTAAGGAGAGAGAAGGTTAAAAATTAAGAGGTATTAGAAAGAATAGAAAAACAGGATTTATGGAATAGAAGATATAGGTTGGTAGGATACCTTCTTAGATATAAAGATCTAGTCAAAGACATATTAAAGGCAGAAACGGAAGTTAGGAGGGGTAGGGGTAGATTAGATTACTGTTCGCAAATAATTAAGGATGTGGGTTGTTCTTGTTTTAGAGAAATGAGAAAGATTAGGTCAGGATAGGAAGGAGTGGAGGTGCGTATCCAACCAGTATTAGGAATGACGATCTTATGATGAAGATGAAAATATTTCAAAGCGACGTAAAATTGAAGAACTACGAAGTAAAATACTGAAATGGTGAATTAGTTTTCTATTTACTTTTAATAAGAAATAGGCAAGATAGGTTAGTAGGACACCTTCTCAGGTATGAAGGTCTAGTCAGAGACATATTAGAGGCAGAAATGGAAGTTAGGAGAGGTAGAGGTAGACCTANGAGGTGCGTATCCAACCAGTATTAGGAATGACGATCTTATGATGAAGATGAAAATATTTCAAAGCGACGTAAAATTGAAGAACTACGAAGTAAAATACTGAAATGGTGAATTAGTTTTCTATTTACTTTTACAGTAATAAATAATTAAATATACATAGGATACACGAGAATCTTGGTAATTGTATAGCGGACAGAACTCCTCTAATTGCTCAACTTCAACTTCGTTGAATGTGTTCTTAAAGTTTTATTATTTAAGTATATCATTTATTAAAAATGATTCCCTAAGAGGTAACGGCCTTAACTTTCCTAAATGATTTAATTATTACTTAAGAAATCACCAATATTGTCAACGGATGTACGTTTTCCCTAAGGAATGTAAATCGCGTAGAATTAGGAAATGAATAATTCACCTGTTTTAAAGCTTCTCGGTTGGGATGAGTTCTGCTGAGAACTAGGTAGATATCTCTCGTTTTAAAACTTTTAATTGGTCTTTACAGTAACTTCTTCAGCCGTACAATTCGACTAATGCAAAATTCAAGTGGCACGTCTTTCAATTTCCATATCAGTTATTGTTCAATGGTAGAATGAAACGCGATCGCTCAAATATTGTTATTTATTAGCACCATGAATAAAATTCCTTTTTTATTGTAAACAACGGTATTTTTAAATTAACTGGAAGTTAACTTTGGTCAGTCATCAGATTAATTCTGATAATGCAATGATGAAGGCATTAATAAGAGTGGATGAGAATTCAAAATGGCTACCGATAGTCGCCATGTTTGGTACGATAGGTCCTACTTTCGTTGAAGAACTCGGTCCTTATTGGTATCAAATTAAACAACTAAAATTAATATAATTTCATGATGTTCTTCATGTTTTCTTCTAACTCTGTATTTGTCGAGAATATTCCTTATTTAAATCCCTTTGTTCTATTTAAAATTGCTTACAATTTCGTTATTATCATATATTTTGAAATTATTATATTATAAATTATTGTGATTGTCTTTATTTTAACATTATGTGCAGTACTTAATTGTTTATGTTAATCTTAGACGTTTGATAACCGGCAATGCTTACATGTTTCATCGATGCAGCTACAAAGTTTTCATTGCAGTAACGTACACTATTCGGAGACACATACGTTGTCAATCCACGCACAGAGCCGGCTTCAGATTATAAATTATTGTGATTGCTTTAATGTTTTTGCCATTAACCTAAACTCACCACGTCATTCCTTATTACAACTGGTTTATATCCTCCACAGGTCCCCACTTATTTCTGCCATACCATGCATAAACTTTTCTTTAATAAAGTTTTGATAACAAGAAAATCTTCTGAAAGGAAAATGTGACCTCAATGATTCTAAATCTATGCAATCCGCTTTGTTCAATCAATCCAAATCTTGGCTTTTCTCACTCGTTCAAAATGTACTCATCAACTCGTATGTGCAGCGAACAGTAAATCTCTCATTGAACCAGTAATACGAAGAAGCAGTTTCGATTCGAGAATACAAGTTCAAACGAATTTGTTAAAAGGCAGACGTGATTTTTCCGTTTCAGCGGTGACCGATCTTTGAAGATTTATTTTTTGAGCTGCTTGAATCTACTAGGAAGAATCTTGAGGAAATTGACGCAAGCTTTAGAAAGATAAATTTCTTCTTATTTAAAATTATATATAATTAAATTTGTTAATTGTTTTTATGTACAGCAGTGGCGACTCGTGGTATCAAAAATATAGTTGCAAAAGCTGCACTTAGAATTATTTATTAGTATTCTCTCTAATTTATGCCCCTTCCAATGTCTTTGGTAGGGAGAAAAAAGCTCATTATACTCTCGACTCTTGTTCATTGAACATATTTTTTCATACAGTACCTGCCAAAAGTTTTGTTCAATCATGAATAGTAGTGCGAGTCGAAAACAAGCGTTGAAGCCTTTAATATGTCTTCAAATATAAATAAACATCTCAATAACAGCACATTTGAGCAATGCAATTTTAGTGGATAAAATGGTTAATTTTTCCGTGCAGTACTGTACGGATTATACGCTCTTCACCGGTTAAGAGTTTGGCCGAGAGTTGTCTCCTTTCTTTTCTGGCCTAGTACTGTTCTTTTCTACTTTGCGCCGGTCATACTAAAGGTCACATTGCTACAGAAACAAAACGAAGTATAATGTGTTGAATAATATGAATGTTTCGGGCTAGGCGTAGACACAATTTTGTACACTTCTTTACACGATGTTTTCATTAATTGTAAAACAAAAAATTATGTTTTACAAGAGAAATTCTACCTATCTATTTTGTAAGAGAAATAAATAACGACAATGGTCATATATTCTTCATCTACATAGCTGCACTGATGTACAAAGCGTTGACAAAAGTTGATGATTCAGAACAGTTCTTCAGATATAAGCAATTAAGTTGGTAGTTCTTTGGAAAAACTGCTTTAAGTTGGTATAATCTGCATTTAGTCATCAAATAAAAGAGTAAATAGAAGTTGAAATTGAAATTATTGAGTTGGTTTTCACATTTTATTGTATTGCATTGTATTATATTGTTAATAGCATTAGTTAACCTTTTAATTGTAATTGTAACCTCACCATTAATGAACGTATAGCATTTAACACATTAATCCACGCACAGAACCGTCTTGTCTTAAATTTTTTGCCATTAAGCACATTGCTAAACTCACCATGCGATTCCTTATTACAACTGGTTGTTTTATTAGTTTTTCGTTTAAAAGGTCGCAACCCCGGACACACTGTGGCTCATCTTGTTTTTAATGTTCAACAAAGATACGACATTTTATTTTTTAACAGATTGATAGGATTAAGATGCCTTTGTTCCATTATTTCCCTCTTTTCGACATTATCCTTAGATGATGAGCATCCATTAAGGACTTTAAAATCCCTATTCACAATTTCTGGCGTTTTAGATTATAACAGCCACCACTTTCTCGCTAGGGGATTCGAAAACCATTTTGTTGTAAATGTAAACAATGTTGATGATGAATAATATTAAGAAACGCTTTCTAGTTTAAGTATCGTCTTAATAACAACCATTTATGAAGTTATAAGGAAAATGTACACATCTCATAATTAGGTCACGATTCTCTCATGCATATGCATACGGTGAGGAAACGTTTTCAATTATCGATCAATTAGAACAAAAATGTTTTCAAAACGTGCTGTTTATTTTTATGATGAAATTCAATTTGAATTTTTATATGGAAAGGTAAACTGAATTGAGAAAGGGTAGTAAAATTTACTGATCATAAAAAAATAAAAAGAAGATGATAAACTAAAAGCCTACATTTTGTGTTTGTGAAAACAGATTATGTAATTTGTTTTTTAGAAAGAAAGTATGCCACGGTATTTAAGTGCAAACCCTAAAAAATGTGTACTTAGGATGATATTTTAACAATTTTAACAATCATACATCGTCATCAAGTCGGTTAGTTTGATATTGCACATCGACGTCTTCATTAGTTAATCTTCGCGTTTCTCGAAAACTAAAGCAACCCCCGGGAACTTTGGAGGGATTGACTCCAAATTCAATTCTAAGCCTTCACCAAAAAAGTCGAATGGAGTAATAATCTAATTTAGGTCTACCTCTGCCCCTGTTAAGTCTTGTTTCTGATTCCAATATATATCTGCAATTAACCCTTCATGCCCGAAAAGGTTTTCTACCAACGTATCTCCAAACATATGTACACATAAGTGTTTTTGTTTAATTTCGAAATTAATCTTGAAACATAAATTAAAAAAAAATCTTTCCCAACTTGTATTATGCAGGGTGCAAGAGAAATAAGTGCTAAGTTTAGATGTAATAAACAATCGTAGGGTGAGTTCAGTAGCGTGGTTAAGGGCAATTTTTTTTTTTAAGAAAATGACAGTAATTTACAATCTGAAGCCGGTCCTGTGTGTGAATTGGCAACATCGGTGTCTACCGAAAAGCGTAATGCGATACATGGATGGAGAATGTAAACATTGCTGATTGTCGAACGTCTGAGATAAACATAAAGAATTTAGTAGGTACTAACACTTAAAGCTTAGACTAGATAAACTAGATAAGTACATTACAGGTATCACTATGTAAATGTACGAACCCGAAAGACAGAAAGAAATGTAACTTAAGTGTAGATTGCGGGTAGTTGTAAGTGAACTTACCAAAACAGTTAAATAAGTCTCCAAATATTTCGCATCACATGTTTACCGAAAACAGTAAAAAACAAAACACGAAAATTTAAAATTCCATCCCGCGTGAATCAAATTTGCCTGTAAACAACATCCTATGAAAAAATTAGGCCATGCAGCACTTTTCTTTTGAATCAACCGATAAAAGTCCACTCGCGGCTGAAAGTCAGTTTCATGCAAGGCTTGCACTCGCTGCAAATGATAAGGGTGCAGCAGCTGTTTACTTTATTGTATCAATAATACAGTGACCAACCTACACTGTTAACAGAAACATCCTGAAACACTTAATCTAATCTAGCAAATAAACAATATATGAACAAAAAAATACTAAACAAATACTACACTTATGCTGGTAACCACCTGCTGATTAAGTACAGCGTTGCGGGCCGTATTTCTTTGCCAGGGCCGGAATTGAATTTACCTCTACCTTCAACTACGTTTTCCTCGAAAACCGTGACCGTTCGGACATACAAACATTTACTTAATTTTCATGTTTTATAGACTTAGTAGGCATTATGCTTGGAATTAGAATGGTAGTATTTCAAGAATACCCTGTAGACAGTAGCTCAACTAAATGTGTCCCAAGAGGAAAGAAAAGATATTCTGTACTTAGTAGGTGTAGTCAAACTTTGTAAATTACTCTACATTCAAACCCTCTCTTCTCTTTGTATACCTACCTCTCTTCTTCTTCAATTTATCTTCAGGATGCTAAGTAGCAACTAAGAAGTTATAACTAATGAGCATGTCGAATTTGACGTTTAAAAGGGATAAACGTCGTTAAAATGATTGATTCCAAGCAATTGGCTCCACTGTTTGAACTTGGAATGGTTCTTTGTATTAGGCTTCCTGTTTTAGTTTAGCTTTTCTCGATAGTTAGGTATCTGTTCATCATGCCGTATCATTTCCGTCATCAGGCACGTCAAGAAAATAACAGGTGGCATAGTTCAACTGGCAATGTTAACTTGTAGGCAATAATGTTCATTATCGATTCAAAAGGATACACCGAGCGGCATGACCTAGAGGTTTAGATCATTACTTAGCGTTCGGAAGGACACCGGTTCGATTCCGGGTTCGTCTGCCTTGGTCCAAGTTTTTCTTGGATCAATTAGGCAAATGCTGGGGTAAATCACCACTTGTCGTACTTTTAGCAAGGAACTACGAAATTTTATGAATTACGATAAAATAACC
Organism: Agrilus planipennis; assembly: GCF_000699045.2. NCBI lineage: Eukaryota > Metazoa > Arthropoda > Insecta > Coleoptera > Buprestidae > Agrilus > Agrilus planipennis. The sequence continues at coordinate 103,086 of NW_020438922.1, forward strand.
CGCAAAACAATATCGAATTGATATACGCCAGCCGTGCAAAACCGAAAACTACAAGATATTGTGGTGTGCTAATAAATGCATATAATCCAAAATTGTTAGAAAACGATTAGAAAATCTGCACTTATTAGGTGAACCCAAAGCTAAAGAAACTATGGATTCCATTTCTTTCTAATATTACAATGTGTAAAAGATCGGAAATAAAATGGGGTTGTAAATATTTTGATATAAAATGATTGATATGGAGTTTACATCAATAAAATTATTTGCAACCCTATTTTGACTCTAATCTTTCACGGTAAACAAACTATTTTGACATCAGT
>NW_020438922.1:103940-105031 GCF_000699045.2 Agrilus planipennis
TTTACTATTCTATAATAATATGCATTTACCAATATAGTACACATTTTGCACACGAACATTATTATTCATACATTGCGTATAGCCTGTTATCTTCGTCTGATGTTTTTTGCTGCTCCAATATTTTAATTGTACTTTGTTATGTATATTACCTACTCATATCTTGAGATACTGCTGGATCAATTTGATTATATAAAAAATATTTTTTTAATAGTTTCGCTGCATCGAGTGCTTGTTTGATGCCTGGTGGAGGGACAGGATCGTCTTCTTCAACAGCGTACACAGCTGGAGTTCTTATCTATTTCGGCAACTTAGAAATTACTGCTCAATGATTTATAATGCCGCATTGTTGTCGTTAAATAGAGTGAGCGTGACGCTATATAGAGTGTAACATTGTATAGAAAACAATGTAAACCAACCGATGTCAAGCAATTTCGACGTTTTAAGGAGTTTGATTGTTAAATCGAGTGACGTTATAAAGAGTTTACACTGTATATTTATTCGAAGTGTGTAAAAGTCCCTACTAATACAGGTGCGTTTTTTAAAATATAGGTATGGAATTAATCAAAGTTGGAAGACCTGCTGGGTGAACGAAAGATTCCATTATTAAATTGCTTCAAAAATCGATTTTTAGAGGAACGTGTAAAAACAAAGAACAGCAAACTGTGATGCGAAGTTTCGAAACTTTGAGTTTAACTCAGTACACCAGAGAGCTATTCATCTTTAGAGATAAAAAACAGTACACACGTATTATTCTAAACACGTAACACGACAAACCGGAAGAATTAATGCAAACCTGCAAGAATTTTTATTTCGAAAACTGGTTGTTGTTTCTCATTGGGTAACAGTATTTTAATCGATTTCATTATCTTTTTCGACTTTGCTATAGGCTCCTTAATAAATAATCAAAATGTAGGCAGAATTCGTTATAATCTGATCTATTTAAATAACTGTTATAGAAAATACCACAAATGGCGCGGTAAACGCCATCTGTAGTACGGTGCTACATTTTAGGATTACGTATGCTCCAACAAGGTCCATTTAAATATATGGATATCTACTTGCTGAAACGAATCCCGGCGTAGCTAACCTCA
>NW_020438922.1:105422-110749 GCF_000699045.2 Agrilus planipennis
GATCCACGTCTGGCAGTTTCGACAGAATACAGACCACTTCCAATTATTTTATTTTATTTTATTTTATTTAAATAACAACAAGTATTTAATCATACAATTGTTTCCATACAATTCTAATAGTAAAATTATAAGTATCAATAATTTAACAGATAATCTGATAAACATCAATATTAAAATATGCAATCAAAGATACACTCTCTGTACCATCAATTGTTGAAAATAAGGAAATATACCCAACACTATGTGACTCATTCGTTGGGGGGGGGGGCGGAAGGGAGTCTTCAAATACCACGCATAGTCATAGGGGCAGAGGAGCTTATGTTTTCGTCACGTATTCCATATCCTCTAGGGAAATTTCGCGCTTTTTCGAACTATATTCAAAACATTCTCTTAAAAAAAAATGATTTACAACCATATTTATAAATTACTACGTTAAAACTAGAGTGGGGGAAGGGGTCTTGGTACTTATAAACTACAGGTGGTCACATAGGGGGGGGGGTAAAAAGATTGGTGACGTAGTATGGGTATGTTCCTTAAATGCAACCAAGTTTTTTTAGATTTTTTGCCACAATTCTTAATGTCAAAAAAGTTCAATATATACGCCGTTGTCATATTGAAGAAACAGTAATGTAATATGTTTATAAATAAATGAAAACGTTCATCTTTGTGCGGTCTCAGCAAGACCCACGTGACCGTTAAGATGCTGTATGGAAAGCAGATGTACAACAATGAAATACTATCGGAGAAATCTGATATGTGTCCAATAATTTTCGTAAATTGAGCAACCTTATTCCTGTTGGCTGATTAATCTTCTTTGCAAAATAGGAGGACTTTTCGTACTTATTAAATCAAGTCAATACTAACCTTGAATCACCAACAACTCTTCTTTCAGAAATTATAAACATTTATTATAAGGAGGTTGTTGTGAACATTATTTATAAGATTAACTGTTTTAGACATTAAAATTATACGCTAGTTAGTTAACAAATAAGTAAAGGTACATATTGAATAATCAAAAAAATTAAGTACCTAATGCCATGCAACGTACATCGGACAAACAAGTAGACGTTGAAGCAAGAGGCTTGACGAACATAAACGATCAATTACTTGACAAACTAAATGTGTCCCAAGAGGAAAGAAAAGATATTCTGTACTTAGTAGGTGTAGTCAAACTTTGTAAATTACTCTACATTCAAACCCTCTCTTCTCTTTGTATACCTACCTCTCTTCTTCTTCAATTTATCTTCAGGATGCTAAGTAGCAACTAAGAAGTTATAACTAATGAGCATGTCGAATTTGACGTTTAAAAGGGATAAACGTCGTTAAAATGATTGATTCCAAGCAATTGGCTCCACTGTTTGAACTTGGAATGGTTCTTTGTATTAGGCTTCCTGTTTTAGTTTAGCTTTTCTCGATAGTTAGGTATCTGTTCATCATGCCGTATCATTTCCGTCATCAGGCACGTCAAGAAAATAACAGGTGGCATAGTTCAACTGGCAATGTTAACTTGTAGGCAATAATGTTCATTATCGATTCAAAAGGATACACCGAGCGGCATGACCTAGAGGTTTAGATCATTACTTAGCGTTCGGAAGGACACCGGTTCGATTCCGGGTTCGTCTGCCTTGGTCCAAGTTTTTCTTGGATCAATTAGGCAAATGCTGGGGTAAATCACCACTTGTCGTACTTTTAGCAAGGAACTACGAAATTTTATGAATTACGATAAAATAACCCGCAAAACAATATCGAATTGATATACGCCAGCCGTGCAAAACCGAAAACTACAAGATATTGTGGTGTGCTAATAAATGCATATAATCCAAAATTGTTAGAAAACGATTAGAAAATCTGCACTTATTAGGTGAACCCAAAGCTAAAGAAACTATGGATTCCATTTCTTTCTAATATTACAATGTGTAAAAGATCGGAAATAAAATGGGGTTGTAAATATTTTGATATAAAATGATTGATATGGAGTTTACATCAATAAAATTATTTGCAACCCTATTTTGACTCATCTTTCACGNGGTTGTTCTTAACATTATTTATAAGATTAGACATTAAAATTATACGCTAGTTAGTTAACAAATAAGTACAGGTACACATTGAATAATCAAGAAAAATAAGCATCTAATGCCATGCAACGTACATCAGACAAAGAGGTAGAAGTTTATCTAAACAACGCATTAATTGTTAAAAGATCCTTTTGTTTATAGCAAGATTAGGATAAAAAGTATTTTAAACATAATTTGCTTATTAATCTTGATTTTAATTTTTTTGTGCACTGATTCTGTACAATTCTGATCATAACATTTCTTAAAATCGCGAACCCTGTACATACATTTGGCGTATATTTTACAGGAAATGTTAGGATTCCATAAACTTACGTATAACAAAACCAGATATAAGTACAACTCGTTTCCACCGGTTAGAGATGTGACCTTGAGGAGAGCTGCCCGAATAGAAAGACTAGGCGCGAGCAAGACAGAAATATTTTAACGAGATAAAATATTATCGAATTTTGAATTTTGTCACGGCGCATCCAGATAAAGGGAAGGGGTACATCTCTAACCGTTTGAAATGAGTTGTACCCAAGTACCTTATATATATATAAAGCCGCCTCCTGGCCTAATTCTTCCGTTTAAACTACTTCCATCAATGCATCAATACCTGTTAAATTGTACATGTTTGCAAATGCAGAGTACTGTGATAGACGCAACCCGCTTGTTCATTCCACCGGTTAATCTTTAATCTCTTTAATAAAGATAAAAGATCAATGTTCCATTAATACTCTAGTGTTGGTACAGTGACATACGTTGACACAGTAATAAAACATCCACACACATACTACAGTGACGTTAAATACGGAGTCATACGAGCGAATTTTATTGCATCTGTAAATAAACGGCGCCGAATTGAATAAGGGTACCTTTTTTTATAAAAAGATGTGGATGTAACTTATGTAAGTACTTATATCGTTGGAAAAATACTGCAATCAGATAATAAAAATAATTTGTGTATGAGAAAAAAATACATCGGCTAGGAATCATTTTCGAAAAGAAGATAATTGATCTACAACGCACGCGCTATACCACGAATTGCAACATTATCACCAGTTGACGACCATTTCCTCGTCTAATGAGCGGCTGATTATATTTTTAATTAATTATAAAACACACATTATCGTATGTTCGAATTTTAACTTTGATACTTGCTAAATTGTTTATGATAAATGTTAATGATCATTAAGGCAGCGGACGTATTATCCACCACCACTTCAACAGCTGACTATGATTTTTTGTTTCTTTAAAATATAATTAAACAGCCGGCAGAGTTTGAACCTTGATCTATAACTTTATCTTGGTGGATTTTAAACGCGTGGGTATCGATGCTACTCTCTCCACCTTGGGTACCCCAGCTGACCCTCGCATTACAAATGTGTACGTGTAAGACTATGATATAAGCGAGCGGCATGGCCCACAGGTTTAGACCAGAGCCGGGCAAACTCGGATCTTTTGCATCCCGAGTGATCCTCAAGGTTAACCAAGTGGATTCTATTGATCCTGCGAGTGCGAGTGAGATGATTCTTTCCTTTTCTTATCCCTTCCATTTCGTAAATGAGTCCCCTCTTCCATAGCCAAACCCAATAGTTTTGCGAACGTAGTAACGAAAATTATTATTTAAGTTGCGAGAGTAGCTTCGCTCGTCTACGGGATGAAGGGGCTTGATATGGGAGTGGAAGTTAGAAGAAGAAGACAAAACAAAATTATTCATTACTGCTTACTCTCTCGTACTCATTGAAGGGTATGGAGTGACTCAAACTAAATTCATGTAGCGGCTCCTGCGTTAAAGTTTGCCCGGCTCTGGTTTAGACTATTGCTTAGCATTCGGGAGGACGCCGGTTCGATTCAGGGTCCGTCTGCCTTGCCTCATGTTTTTCTGTGGTCTCCTTGGGTCACTTAGGCAAATGCTGGGACAGTGTTATTCCACAGATAATCTTTAATTCTCTTCTGTCTTCATTTCGTCCGTCTCATCTTTCTCATTCGAACCACCACCCACTCATTCCCACGATTCCTGAAAGGAGGCTGAAGAGGGTCTTCCGCCCTACCATCCGGCGTAGTCCCCAGGGACTACCCGCCCACCAGCATTACTGGCTGGTGGGAATGAAACACCCAAAAGTCTTAACGTTTTTTACTATGATATAAGAAAAAAAGTAGTTTTGATACTAGCAAAGTACCAAAATTGTGTCGCTGCCTCCCGGATTATATGCAAGGGAAGGAAGAAGCGTTCGAAATGTGGTGTTATCAGCGAATAGATAGAGAAGATTAGAAGTGAAGTGGTTTTAGAAATAATAGGAGAACAGAAGACTCTATGGAAGTCAGTAAAAGATAATCGAAATAGTCTGGTAGAATACCTTCTCAGGTCTAGTCAGAGACATATTAGAGGTAGAAACAAAAGTAGAGGTAGACCTAGATTTCATCATCATCATCATAAGGTCGTCAGTCCTAAGACTGGTTGGACTCGTACCTCCACTTTTTCCTATCTTGAGCAAATAATTAAGGATGTGGGATGTTCTAGTTTTAGCGAAATGCGAAGATTAGTTCAGAATAAGAAGGAGTGGAGGTGCCTGTCCAACTAGACATAGGACTGACTACCTTTCGATGATGATGATCGTAATGCATCCTTGGACTTACACTGCTACCGTCTGTATTTATTGTCATCTTCCCACTGCGGAATAATTTACAGAGATTAATTTAATAGCCGCGCCGAGTGGAAATTAAGTTTGAAACTGAAGGTCTTTGTCCGCATAGCTTCGATCGGTAAATTCCAATTCATTAATTAAAACATCTCTCGTTTGAATTTAATTATTTACAAATGAGAAATTATTGTCGCAGTGGCATAAAGGATGTTTTCAAAATCGACTTCAAACGCGATTTGTAATAAAAGTACTTACCGATAAAATCCTCACAATACACTAAAATTATTTTGCTGTTGAGTTTACACCACTTGAATTTGCTTGAATGGTAAAATATTAATCAAATTTAAGTCTCTAGCAGTACAATCATCACTACATAGTATAAAACAAAGTCGCTTTCCCGCTGTCTGTCCCTATGTATGCTTAAATCTTTAAAACTACGCAACGGATTTTGATGCGGTTTTTTTAAAAGATAGAGTGATTCAAGAGGAAGGTTTATATGTATAATACATGCATAATATAGTAGGGAAACACTGATAATTTTAGAGGTTTCTAATGTGATGTCGTAAATAAACACATTTTTTGCGCTTACATTGCAAACGCTGGCTGAACCCTACGAGATAGATCAAAA
>NW_020438922.1:111697-114458 GCF_000699045.2 Agrilus planipennis
TAGACCATTGCTTAGCATTCGGGAGGACGCCGGTTCGATTTCGGGTCCGTCTGCCTTGGTCCAAGTTTTTCTGTGGTTTCCTTGGATCACTTAGGCAAATGCTGGGGCAGTAATATTCCATAGATAATCTTTCATTCTCTTCTGTCTTCATTTCGTCCGTCTCATCTTTCTCACCGGAACCACCACCCACCCATTCCCACGATTCCTGAAAGCAGGCTGAAGGGGGCCTTCCGCCCTACCTTCCGGCGTAGTTCGGAGGGACTGCCCGCCCACCAGCATTACTGGCTGGTGGGAATGAAACACCCAAAAGTTTTTTAGTGAGCTACTTCATGCCATGTGTCTTTTACCACCTGAGCCGAAGGCAAACGACACGCGGTTTAATAAAGATTACTTTTGCACCGTGATGAATAATATGCTGTCATCCTATATTGGTTTAGATTGTATACAACAATTGGAATAGTACCTATACATACCAACATATGAAAAACGGCTATAACCTGCAACATCGCAAATGTAGTATTAAAGCAAAAGGCAGTGTTATTGTATGTCGTTTCGACATTTATGTGATACATGTAGTGCCTACTTGCTGATACAGGCTGTTGTTAAAATAAAGCTTTCGTGATAAAATCTTGCCATAAGATTAAATAACTTCTTGTAGATTTAGTAGCAGAACGAAAAAGCAACGAAAACGAAGCCCAAAATTGCTGCCGAAGGCATTATTTCGTTTCTGAAGGAAAAGGTTTGTCATTCTTTAGAAAACTGATGCGGTAGAAAGGAGAATAGTATTATTCTCTCTTTCCCTACTTTTTTTTTCTTGCATACCAGTATTTTTGTTTTACTTTTATTTATTTTCATACAGTACCATTTTGTCAATACCGCTTCCATTTTATTTAAAGAAATCCTCAATTCTAGATGCGAATACTGCTATATCATCTGCAAATCTAAACACACTTTTTTTTGCCCCTCTATATCTATCCCTAAAGTTATAAAATACCATGAAAGAAATATGTAGTGTTTTGATCGAATGTCCCAGTTCAGTATACACGTTTTCTAAAAAGTATGAATTTCTCCTTTGATCTAACCTAAAAAGTCGCCATTTTTTACAGGCGGTCATAAATCACATTTATAGATGAGTTGAGCGACTATATACTATGATAGTTCAATAGGCCGGCTAAAATGTACACAATGTATTTGTAATGAGGGTTTACGATGACACTGTACAAGACAGCCCCTGCTTATGTGATAACTCTTAGTTGAAGTGGTGCAGTGTCGTCAGGAGAAGAGTATAAGAACGTATATCTAGGAACTGAATCTACCATATAGAATATTGGCTACAAAACATTTCTAGAAAGCATGTTTGAGCGTAATATGTATATGAAGGTGTTATTATGGTCTTATTATTTGACACACGATACAAGGATTTCATTTACTAAAGTCATACGGAAATTAGGTAATAAATACAATTGAAGTTGTCCGTTATGATATCGATCTTCCTTCTTGGCTAATTACATAAAAGGCACAAATCTCCTAATAGAATTGAAATGTTTGGGAGCCACGCATGTCACATGGCTTTGGGAGTACACCTAACCACATTCAATTATGCAAAGAGATCACCTTCAAACTTCATTAATACACTGACTTTATTAAGCAAAATGTACATTATTAAAGTTAACGTTTTTATGGAAATAAAGTAATCACCGAAAGCTTTTATAAACGAAGAAGAAGGTGTCCAGTTACCCAATCTAACCTACAATATCGAACCCAAAGAAACGGTAAGACCTCTGGTGAGAAATGGAGGAAGAATGATAAGGGCTAACCTAGAAAGATATAAAGTAAAATGTAAAATTTTCATTTTCCTTATTAACCCTAAGTAACGGTTTTTTAGTAGATTTTCTAATTATTTTTTTGTTGGAAATTGAAATTATCGATGAAATGAAATTTAGATGAAAACATTTGTCCATTCAGCCATATCAAAATGGTGATTTCTTTTCTATCGAAGAAGCGAGGTTGTAAGCAGAATGTAGCAGTGTTCGCTTTTGTTCCTTGGGAAAACTCTTATCTGCAGGTTTTCCATTGCAATCGAAGACGATTTAGGCGGGGAAGGGGGTCGACAATGTCTTATTTTTTCTTACACGGTGGTGGGAGGGAGTCTCGATAGTTGTTACGTAAGATCACAAAAGAAAAAAGTGAACCTTCGTTCATATTTTCCTCCCCAGAGGATGTTAAAGCAAGCATCCGATCACTTTGCATCTTTGTTTGTGCGACAACATGGAAGTTGAGGCCCCATTCAAGACTGTTCCTTACAATTTTTACTGTTCATCCATACAAGATGCGCTCATAGAAAGAATTTGTTTAGTATGCTCTAAATACTTTGCGTCGAAAAAGGCAGCGCAACTTCACAAAAAACTTCATGGTCGTATTTAAAATATTGAAAAAGAAAAAGCTTTAGCCAAATATTCAAGCCGAGACAAAGAAGTTTTGCGCCGCATCGGGGCTAATGTGGAATGGGTGGACGTCGAAGACGTCACAATCCTGAATAACCGACTAGAAGCAACATCTATTATTATTAGAGATGTTCCAGTGGCAGATCCACTTTCTCAGTGGATTTTGAGTCCCTGGACTGAAAACCTTACGTAGGTAAAGATGAATGATTAAAACCAGTTTATTACTACCAAAAAATTAAAAAAAATTTAGTACCTTTGTAAGTAGGTACAAATTGTTATTTTGAAAAAAAAAAAAACTTAAAACAAAGCTAATCATC
>NW_020438922.1:115486-117097 GCF_000699045.2 Agrilus planipennis
AACAAACCAAACATATATTCATTTTTTCTTTTAGATTCTTATGTAATTAATATTAAGGTGGGGGGTCGGTCTAATCTTATATTTTCTTATAATAGGGGGGAGGGTGTCAAAAACTAGCGAAAATAGTCTTACGTAATAAATGCATGACCCCATTCTGAAAACGTTTAAATGCAGCTGAACTAAGAGCGGACTCTACACTATTGGTACAACACCACTGCCTGCAGAAATCCTCCTCTATCTTTTTCTTTTAAACAGGACGAATGTTATTGCATAAACCTTGTATTAATGGAGACTGTTACAAGAACTTAGTCAATGTCCATAGAAGTTTGATGTGTAAACAAAGAAACATTCAAAACTGATCAGGTAAATCCACCGATTGGGATTCATACAATTGCACGTCGAATGGTTTTTTAGCTTCAGTCAAGATATTTCGAATGATATACTTCGTTTACTTTCTGTAGCGATGTGACCTTCAGTTTGACCGGTGCAAAGTAGAAAAGAACAGCACTAGGCCAGAAAAGGAAAGATACAACTCTCGGCCAAAGTCTTAACCGAGGAGGAGCGTACAATCCGTACAGTACTGCACGGAAAAATTGACCATTTTGTCCACTACAATTGCATTGCTCAAATGTGCTGTTATTGGTACCATTTACTACTGAAAATATCAACGAGATGTTTATTTATATTTGAAGACATATTAAAGGCTTTAACGCTTGTTTTCGACTCGCACTACTATTCATGATTGAACAAAACTTTTGGCAGGTACTGTATGAAAAAGTATGTTTAATGAACAAGAGTCGAGAGTATAATGAGCTTTTTTCTCCCTACCTACGATTTTGTCAGCGCGTATCTAACACATTGGAAGGAGCACATCGCTAGAGAAAGTAAATGAAGTATACTAGTCTCACCACCCAAGAAGAAGTTGACCATTGATCCATTTTACATAATGATATTGTACTTGGAGTCTCTTTTATGAGAAAAGGTAAGAAAAGTCCCCCGAGGGACTGCCAGGCCTGGATTACGGTTTTAACCTTATCGAGTCTTGTCTCTACAGAATATTTTCTGTTCTGCTTGATTACGTGTCTACGACATAGGAATAATGGTAAGGGTACCTGATGTGGAACATTTAAGGATCCCACAAAATATGGTATTCTGCAGATGGTGTTCTTAACCTGTTACCTATAATAATAGTAATTCATAGTTTCGTAATTAGTAATTTAGAAATGTTATGGGAAAACCCTGATTTTGTTAAATTTTCGTTGCAGCTAACGCTGAACATTGAAACAGGTACTTAAGTATTAATTATGCCTGTACGTACTTAATCTAGTTGTTTACATATAAATAATCCCTCGAGAAAATGCAAATTCCCGGTAAGTTTGTTGTTTACCACATTTAATACCCGCAAAGGCGAAATTTGCACTGCATAGTCCTAAATTAAATTAAGGATTATAATGTGCATATTAATGTGTGGATATTAGAAGATACGCACTGAAATAAATTTTATTTCAAACTTATTAGACTCATTATATTCATAAAACATGTCTCTCTCTCCCTCTCTCTCTCTCTCTCTCTCTCTCTCTCTCTCTCTTTCTCACTCACTCTCTCTCTTAA
>NW_020438922.1:120074-135635 GCF_000699045.2 Agrilus planipennis
AGATTGTATACAACAATTGGAATAGTACCTATACATACCAACATATGAAAAGCGGCTATAACCTGCAACATCGCAAATGTAGTATTAAAGCAAAAGGCAGTGTTATTGTATGTCGTTTCGACATTTATGTGATACATGTAGTGCCTACTTGCTGATACAGGCTGTTGTTAAAATAAAGCTTTCGTGATAAAATCTTGCCATAAGATTAAATAACTTCTTGTAGATTTAGTAGCAGAACAAAAAAGCAACGAAACCGAAGTCTAAAATTGCTGCCGAAGGCATTATTTCGTTTCTGAAGGAAAAGGTTTGTCATTCTTTAGAAAACTGATGCGGTAGAAAGGAGAATAGTATTATATTATTAATTCGTAAAACTGATGAAGTTAATTTCCTGGAAACACAATATGTATTTTTATCAATTTATTCCGATAACAGCAAAAAATTATTACATCCAAAAAGATTAAATCAAAACAACATGATTACAATTGTAACAGTATTGAAGACGAAGAACCAGATATATGATCACGATTAAGAATGGATTAAAAAACTACGGCCAAGGTCCAATGTTTGACCTAGCAGTTTCATAAACAACCTATCTTCAACATCATAAGGTCACTAGTCCTAAGACTGACTTGACACGCACCTTCAGTCTTTCCTGAGCTACTGTTTGCATTTCCTTAAAGCTAGAACACCCCACATCTTTAATTATAGTTAAACAGTAATCTAATCTGGGTCTACCTCTACTCCTCTTAACTCCTGTTTCTGTTTCTAATATCTCTTTGACTAGATCTTCATATCTGAGGTGTCCTATCAATATATCTCGTCTATTCCTTATTGACTTCCATAGAGTCCTCTGTTCTCCTACTCTTTCTAATACCTCTTCATTTCCAACCTTCTCTATCCACGGTATCCTCATCAATCGCCTGTAACATCACATTGCTATCTCCCTCTCAACCTAACCCAACCTAGGTTTATCTTCAAACCTAAAAAGGCAATTTTAGCGTGTTGGAGAGCAACATTACCACTACCTCTCACCATCTATCCACATTTATTCATCCATCCTCCCAACATTTGCATCAAAGTTTAATTCTTCTTCTAGCAAATTCTACCTCTTTCTTCCAGAATTTACATTGTGTAATTTCATTAGCCACTCGAAACATCACTAATATTCCTTTTTTATCCCCCACATACTGCGGAATCATAAGTCCTTGCCACGAACGCCACATCAATAACTGTAGCTTTCTTGAGTCTTCTATTTTTCTTAATTCTTCACCTCTACCCCTTTGTATCTTACTCTGACCATTTCCCCGACTTTCCTGCCCGTTCCTGTCCATTCACCTCTTTGCTCTTGCTCTGTTTTTACCTGCCTACCTTTGGCACCATTCTCCTCTATTTTTCTTCCTTAAATTTCCTTTTTCTAACCCCTTCCAGATTTGCCTCATAATTTATCACCCCTTATATAAACTCTATTATCATTTTCCCACATTTTGTTCCTCCTCTTACAATATAGCCAGAACTTTATAAACCTCAAAAGTCAAACAGTACTAAATTGGTTCGTCAGGTTTTGAAATTAGGGTATTTCGAAATTTCAAAGTGCAAAGAAAATTCGTTATACTATGCGTAGATGTAAAGCAATAAATACTTTAGAAAACCTGTTGACAATCTCCTTCAATAAAGTCGTAGTTACGTCTGTGGTTTTCATATTGGTTGCAATTAGTGCATAAAATTTCTTGTTCCAGGATAACGAGAATGATGGCTTCCTATCGTCGGTGCGAGGTAGATTAAGCAGGGTTGTACAGTCATTAAGGGCGGCAGTTAGGTTTAGAAGATACTCAAAATCGTCAAATCGTCCTCCAGACTGGTTCGTCGACAAAAGTCAACAAGAAGAAGACATAGACAAAGAAGCGCCGCCAGCGGCGACCTGCTGTGGTAAACCCATAGTCGTCGATGCCTCCCTGCATTCTCATTATAAGGCAAGTAACTTACCGTGTTATCATAATTATCTCAAGCCAACCAGCAAAGTTTAAATCGATGTCTCGGAATAATTCCTTGATAGGAATGTACTGCGAAGGAGCACAGAGGGCAGTGGCCTGATTTAAAATGTACCTATGCATGTATATCTTGAAGAAAATTAGCAAAAAAAAAATATTGCAATTCAGAAAAAGTTATAATCCACCTTTATTTGGTACTGATTAATAAAAAACGGAATCCTCATTTTGGACGGCAGGCTTTTATATTTTCTGTTTTTCCATTGTTTCAATAGTTATGAATGTTCTTGAAAATTTATCCGATTTAATAAAAAACGTGTTCAGAAAATCGATGGAACGTTATGAAGCGATCAGCGAACCGCTAAACCTATTCATACCGTCCTCATCTTTNGTTTGTATTGTCTAATGACAAAAAAACTGTGAATGTTGTATATAAAGACATTCTGTAGTATATTTAGTATGTTCAGGGGGTATCTTTTGAAGATTTCCCCTTTTCGATAATAATCTAAACAAAACAAAAGTATAGTTAGTATCAGCATTGCACCCGTGCGAAGCTGGGGCGGGTCACTAGTAGTGTATAATTACCTACTACTAACTGTAGTATTTTTATTAACTAGTTAAATTCTACGTATCTATAGATGGAAGTATACTGTCAACTGCTTGATATTAATCATCTGATATTAACTTAACATTAACTAAACTGCTACGAAATGTACTAGTAGGTATAGCTTAATATCAAGTTAAGGATTGATAGTTGCGATTATAAATTCTACGTTTTTCTCGTATAATTCTTTTCCTCTTTTCTTTCGGTTTTAATTAGCACATTGAACACGATTCCAATACTTTTCGTCAATAAATCAATTCGACAAGTTGGACTCGGAAAAAGGGAGACTGAGAATAAGTGAATTTTATGGTAATTCCCCGAACAAGCAGTGTAATTGATGTTATTTAAGGACAAATAAATTAAGGAAATCTCGAAGTTATTTTCACAAGTTATACAGGGTGGCCAAATCAAATACAGAACAATGTCTCTTTTATTTAAATCCTCTTCATGTTCAAAAATTGCAACTAAAGTAGGCACGTTAATTTACTGAATTATTATTGTATTTGATTTTAAACAAAATGGAACTTTATGTTTGACCAAAACCATATACAATCATCATTATCATAAGGTCGTCAGTCCTAAGACTGGTTGGACACCCACCTCCACTCCTTCCTATCCTGAGCTAATCATCGCATTTCCCTAAAACTAGGACATCCCGCATCCTTAACTATTTGCGAACAGTAATCTAATCTAGGTCTACCTCTACCTCTCCTAATTCCCTTTTCTGCTTCTAATATGCCTCTGACTAGACTTTCATGCCTGAGGTGTCCTACCAACCAATTTCGCCTATTTCTTATTGACTTCCATAAAGTCTTGTCTTCCCCTAAGGTTTCTAATATCTCTTCATTTCTAACCTTCTCTATCCACGGTATCCTCATCATTCGCCGGTAACACCACATTTCCAAACGTTTCTAACCTTTTCTTTTCCGCCGCGCCCACCGTCTATGTTTCGTACAAGTACAGAGTCGCGCTCCAAACATACACCTTTAACAATCTTTTTCGAATTTCTAAATTAATCATTCACGAGCATACAAGTGACTTCTTATCAAAGGCGACTCGATCCTGCGTTATCCTCTGCTTTATATCCTTACTACTCCTTTTGTCCAGACCTATTTGACTTCCTGGATACCTAAAATCAGCCACTTCTTCTAATCTTTCGTATTCTATCTTTATATTCTCTCTTTCCCTACTTTTTTTTTCTTGCATACCAGTATTTTTGTTTTACTTTTATTTATTTTCATACAGTACCATTTTGTCAATACCGCTTCCATTTTATTTAAAGAAATCCTCAATTCTAGATGCGAATACTGCTATATCATCTGCAAATCTAAACACACTTTTTTTTGCCCCTCTATATCTATCCCTAAAGTTATAAAATACCATGAAAGAAATATGTAGTGTTTTGATCGAATGTCCCAGTTCAGTATACACGTTTTCTAAAAAGTATGAATTTCTCCTTTGATCTAACCTAAAAAGTCGCCATTTTTTACAGGCGGTCATAAATCACATTTATAGATGAGTTGAGCGACTATATACTATGATAGTTCAATAGGCCGGCTAAAATGTACACAATGTATTTGTAATGAGGCTTTACGATGACACTGTACAAGACAGCCCCTACTTATGTGACAACTCTTAGTTGAAGTGGTGCAGTGTCGGCAGGAGGAGATATCTGGGAATTGAATCTACTGTATAGAATATTTGCTCGAAAACATTTCTAGAAAGCATGTTTGAGCGTAATATGTATATGAAGGTGTTATTATGGTCTTATTATTTGACACACGATACAAGGATTTCATTTACTAAAGTCATACGGAAATTAGGTAATAAATACAATTGAAGTTGTCCGTTATGATATCGATCTTCCTTCTTGGCTAATTACATAAAAGGCACAAATCTCCTAATAGAATTGAAATGTTTGGGAGCCACGCATGTCACATGGCTTTGGGAGTACGTAATTAGATACACCTAACCACATTCAATTATGCAAAGAGATCACCTTCAAACTTCATTAATACACTGACTTTATTAAGCAAAATGTACATTATTAAAGTTAACGTTTTTATGGAAATAAAGTAATCACCGAAAGCTTTTATAAACGAAGAAGAAGGTGTCCAGTTACCCAATCTAACCTACAATATCGAACCCAAAGAAATGGTAAGACCTCTGGTGAGAAATGGAGGAAGAATGATAAGGGCTAACCTAGAAAGATATAAAGTAAAATGTAAAATTTTCATTTTCCTTATTAACCCTAAGTAACGGTTTTTTAGTAGATTTTTTAATTATTTTTTTGTTGGAAATTGAAATTATTAACGAAATGAACTTTAGATGGAAACATTTGTTCATTCAGCCGTTTCAAAATGGTGGTTTCTTTTCTATCGAAGAAGCGAGACTGTAAGCAGAATGTAGCAGTGTTCGCTTTTGTCCCTTGGACAAAACTCTTAGAACTATTAGTAGAATAATGATTCGGGCTATAGGGCCGTAGTCTAAATGAACTATTCTGTCCAGACGTTTCGTCGGCTACCACGGCTGACATCCTCAGTGGTAGTGCTCACCTCTACGTGAACGTAGATTATATTTCGAAGTCTCCAGATAATCTGCCACCGAGGATGTCAGCCGTAGTAGCCGACGAAACGTCTGGACAGAATAGTTCACTTAGACCACGGCCCTATAGCCCTAATCTTTATTCTACTATGGGTTCCGGCCGTGAAAATCTTTGTTCTTATATTCTTAGAACTAATTCGGTGAAAAATTTTCATATTTGCAAGTTTTCAATAGTTGTGTTAGGTTTTAAAAACTGCTGGTTTGACTTGTTTCTGTAATGATTCGTCTTTCATTGAGTTTATTTAAGTTTGACACAAACTCTTATTGCAGGGCGCTACTCAAATGTAAACTTAATCCTAACACTCGGTGTTACAGCTAAATTACAATTCACTATTGACTCTTTCTACATTAGGGCCATTTATTTATTACGTAAGACGATTTAGGCGGGGTGGGGGGTCGACCATGTCTTATGTTTTCTTACAAGGTGGTGGGAGGCAGTCTCGATAGTTCTTACGTAAGATCACAAAAGAAAGAAGTGAACTTTCGTTCATATTTTCCTCCCCAGAGGATGTTAAAGCATCCGATCACTTTGCATCTTTGTTTGTGCGACAACATGGAAGTTGAGGCCCCATTCAAGACTGTTTCTTACAATTTTTACTGTCCATCCATACAAGATGCGCTCATAGAAAGAATTTGTTTAGCGTGCTCTAAATACTTTGCGTCGAAAAAGGCAGCGCAACTTCACAAAAAACTTCATGGTCGTATTTAAAATATTGAAAAAGAAAAAGCTTTAGCCAAATATTCAAGCCGAGGCAAAGAAGTTTTGCGCCGCATCGGGGCTGATATGGAATGGGTGGACGTCAACGACGTCACAATCCTGAATAACCAACTAGAAGCAACACCTATTAGTAGAGATGTTCCAGTGGCAGATCCACTTTTCAAGTGGGTTTAACGCCCATGGACTGAAAATCTTATGTAGGTAAAGATGAATAACTAAAACCAAAGTTTATTACTACCAAAAAATTAAAATGATTAGTACCTTTATTTGTACTTAAACATTTCTAAAAATTCCTACTTTGAAAAATAAACATTAAAACAAACCAAACGTTTATTCATTTTTTCCTTTATATCCTTACGTAATAAATATTAGGGGGGGATCAGCCTATTCTTACTTATAATAGGGGCAAAGGAGGTCAAAAACTAGCCAAGATAGTCTTACGTAATAAATACATGGACCAATTCTGAAAACGTTCAAATGCAACTGAACTGGGTCGGACCCTACACTATTGACACATTGGCAACACCTTTGCCTGCAGAAATCCTCCTCTATCTTTTTCTTTTGGACAGAACGAATCACCCTCAATAATTATTATTGCATAAACCTTGTATTAATGGAGGCTGTTAAAGGAACCTAAACAGTCAATGTCGATAGTATTTTGATGTGTAGACAAAGAGACATCCAAAACTGCACATGTAAATCCACCGATTGGGATCCATACAATTGCAGGTCGAATGGTATCTTTTTTAGCTTCAGTCAAGATATTTCGAATGATATAATTCGTTTAATTTCTGTAGCGATGTGACCTTTAGTTTGACCGGTGCAAAGTAGAAAAGAACAGCACTAGGCCAGAAAAGGAAAGATACAACTCTCGGCCAAACTCTTAACCGGTGAGGAGCGTACAATCCGTACAGTACTGCACGGAAAAATTGACTATTTTATCCACTACAATTGCATTGCTCAAATGTGCTGTTATTGGTACCATTTACTACTGAAAAAATCAACGAGACGTTTATTTATATTTGAAGACATATTAAAGGCGTTAACGCTTGTTTTCGACTCGCACTACTATTCATGATTGAACAAAACTTTTGGCAGGTACTGTATGAAAAAGTATGTTTAATGAACAAGAGTCGAGAGTATAATGAGCTTTTTTCTCCCTACCTACGATTTTGTCAGCGCGTATCTAACACATTGGAAGGAGCACATCGCTAGAGAAAGTAAATGAAGTATACTAGTCTCACCACCCAAGAAGAAGTTGACCATTGATCCATTTTACATAATGATATTGTACTTGGAGTCTCTTTTATGAGAAAAGGTAAGAAAAGTCCCCCGAGGGACTGCCAGACCTGGATTGCGGTTTTAACCTTATCGAGTCTTGTCTCTACAGAATATTTTCTGTTCTGCTTGATTACGTGTCTACGACATAGGAATAATGGTAAGGGTACCTGATGTGGAACATTTAAGGATCCCACAAAATATGGTATTCTGCAGATGGTGTTCTTAACCTGTTACCTATAATAATAGTAATTCATAGTTTCGTAATTAGTAATTTAGAAATGTTATGGGAAAACCCTGATTTTGTTAAATTTTCGTTGCAGCTAACGCTGAACATTGAAACAGGTACTTAAGTATTAATTATGCCTGTACGTACTTAATCTAGTTGTTTACATATAAATAATCCCTCGAGAAAATGCAAATTCCCGGTAAGTTTGTTGTTTACCACATTTAATACCCGCAAAGGCGAAATTTGCACTGCATAGTCCTAAATTAAATTAAGGATTATAATGTGCATATTAATGTGTGGATATTAGAAGATACGCACTGAAATAAATTTTATTTCAAACTTATTAGACTCATTATATTCATAAAACATGTCTCTCTCTCCCTCTCTCCCTCTCTCTCTCTCTCTCTATTAAACGGTAATCAACTGCTTACTCGAAATACTTAACCTACTTTTTTACTTTAAAGGATAATATTAGTGCGTGGATGTTTGCAATACCTAATGAATTAATTATAAGTTCCTAGTTGCGTAACCGTTAAAAATTCGCAGTTTAATAAAATAGATAGACGTCCAGGGACAAATACAGGGTGATTTACGAAGTTTTCCCGTCACTCAAGGAGTTTGTTCTAGAGGTGGTTTGAAGCAAAAAGGTTTATGCTATAAAGGGTCCGAATTTTAAAAATAAGCGAGTTATGACAATGGATACCATATGAAATCAATACGAAATAGGTGAGATAGATTTATAAAAACCTCCCCAGGCATGAAAACCTATTAAAAGGTATATTAGAACCAGAAATAGGATCCAAAAATGGCAGCAGCGGACCTAGATTGGATTACTGTTTGCGAATAGTAACTAGCTGGGTTGTTCCAGTTTTTGAGAAATGCGAAAACTGTGATAGAAAGAAACGGAGTAGGCTTTCATATTAGTCTTCGAGCTGAAAACCTTATGATGATGTCGACGACAACTCCTGTTTCATTAGATGAATTCAATATTCATTTGTTCTTGTAATTTAAGCAAACTGAAAATATTTACGCAAAACTTCACCTTTAAATGAAAAATGTTAACGTTATCGATGCTCCAGTACCTGAAAGCTTTTGTTTTTCTTTCTTCTTCCACCGGAAAAGGGATGTGGACTATTTTCATTAGCGTCCTTCACCTTCTTAATGACCCGTTTCACAGATGTAATAAAAACTTTTGTTGTCACTACGACTCGGTTGGGATTTCAACTTCAGCTATAATGTGAACTTTATCGATTCTCACTTCAGTGACATACTTAATGCATAAAGAAATAACATTCTTAGCAACTTGAATCATCTGATTTTTCTCAGCAAATCCGTTGATTTTATAAAAACAATAATAAAAACGTATTAACAAATAAACAACTAACTGACATAGAGATTCGCGATCTATTGAAATATAAACTCAAGGCTAATATAGGGTAATAGTAGATTACCCACGTTCTGCTCGGGTAGTAAACGACACGCTGTATCAAATAGTCCGATTTTGTCCTGAAGTGCGTATTCTATTTTTCGTCACATATATGCTGGAAGTCTCTTCAACTCAAGTACAGCCCATTTCAATTTGTTTGAATTGTGACCTTGAAGAAATCTGCGCGAAGATAGAAAGAATCCACACTAGGCGTGAGCAAGACAGAAATAGTTGGAACGAGCAGAGCTCTCGGTGGACGGTCTTAGGAGATCGGCTAGAACTGTACAGTACTATACGAAAATGTTTACCAATTTCTTAAAACAAAAATGTATATAAATTAACAATAGAAAACAAAGCAAAAGCTTTATAGGTGTGTAGAGCGTTAAGTTAATTCACTTGTTATTATTTTTGGCTAAATATGCTTTTAAATAAAGCATTTTAACGAGGCAGTTTAAATAATTTTGCAAATGGTACTGTACACTTTTATCTAGCTCTCGCTCGATGATCGGTGAAGAAATGAGCTACGCAGACATATATGATTGAATTTGGAATTATGCTACGGCGCATTCTAATAAAGGGAAGGGGCATATCTCCAACTTCTTGAAACGAACAGTAACAATTATGAGAGCTGTCTCAGGGTAAAGCCGTAAAAGTATTTGTTTCGGCCTTGTATAGAAGGCCTAAAGTTCGACCTTCCGGCGTCTCTGTAACGAAAAGCAGTGTACGGACCTCAGGAAGAAAGTGGACTATTTCATACTGCTTGTCGTTCTCCACCCGAATCGAAATAGCTCACTTTCGCCCTGAGGTGCCGATACTATTTTTGGTCACATACGTAGATGCTGGAAGTCGGAATATTTGTCTCTTTGATTCAAATGATGACCATGACTGCTAACTCACAGTGTTTCGACCCGTTGTGAGTTACTGCCTCGCCATAAAAGCAGTTGTTGGGCTTCGTATAGAGAGCCTAATGTATTTTTGACGAAAAGCAGTGTACGCACCTCAGAAAGCAAGTTGACTATTTCATACCGCATGTCGTTTGCCACCAGAATCGAAGTAGCTCACTTTCGCCTTGAGATGCTCATACTATTTTTCGTCACATACATGTATGCGGGAGGTCCGAACACATTGTAGTTGTTTCAGCTTCATACAGAGGGACGAATGTTCGAACTTCCGGCGTATATATGACGAAAAACAGTGTATGCACCTCAGGAAGAAAGTGGACTATTTCATACTGCTTGTCGTTTGCCACCCGAATCGAAGTAGCCCACTTTTCGCCCTGGGGTGCCGATAGTATTTTTCGTCACATACATATATGCAGAAGTCCGAACATTCGTCTCTTCGATTCAAATGATAACCATGACCGCTAACTCACAGTGCTAAAGTATCTAAGTTTAGGCATGTTGTGAGTTATTGCCCTGCAGTAAATGTAGTTGTTTCGGCTACTTTGAATCTTCAAACTGCCAAGAAAAATAGTATATGCACCTCAAGGTGGAAGTGAGCTACTTACCGAGCGGCATGGCCTAGAGGTTTGGATCATTGCTTAGCATTCGGGAGGACGCCGGTTCGATTCCAGGACCGTCTGCCTTGGTCCAAGTTTTTCTGTGGTTTCCTTGGATCACTTAGGCAAATGCTGGGGCAGTAATATTCCATAGATAATCTTTCATTCTCTTCTGTCTTCATTTCGTCCGTCTCATCTTTCTCACCGGAACCACCACCCACCCATTCCCACGATTCCTGAAAGCAGGCTGAAGGGGGCCTTCCGCCCTACCTTCCGGCGTAGTTCGGAGGGACTGCCCGCCCACCAGCATTACTGGCTGGTGGGAATGAAACACCCAAAAGTTTTTTAGTGATCTACTTCATGGCATGTGTCTTTTACCACCTAAGCCGAAGGCAAACGACACGAGGTTTAATAAAGATTACCGTTGCACCGTGATGGATAATCTACTGTCATCCTACATATATTGGCTTAGATTGTATACAACAACTGGAATGGTACCTATACATACCAACATATGAAAAACGGCTATAACCTGCAACATCGCAAATGTAGTATTAAAGCAAAAGGCAGTGTTATTGTATGTCGTTTCGACATTTATGTGATACATGTAGTGCCTACTTGCTGATACAGGCTGTTGTTAAAATAAAGCTTTCGTGATAAAATCTTGCCATAAGATTAAATAACTTCTTGTAGATTTAGTAGCAGAACGAAAAAGCAACGAAAACGAAGCCCAAAATTGCTGCCGAAGGCATTATTTCGTTTCTGAAGGAAAAGGTTTGTCATTCTTTAGAAAACTGATGCGGTAGAAAGGAGAATAGTATTATATTATTAATTCCTAAAACTGATGAAGTTAATTTCCTGGAAACACAATATGTATTTTTATCAATTTATTCCAATAACAGCAAAAAATTATTACGTCCAAAAAGATTAAATGAAAGCAACATGATTACAATTGCAACAGTATTGAAGACGAAGAAACAGATATATGATCACGATTAAGAATGGATTAAAAAACTACGAGCAAGGTCCAATGTTTGACCTAACAGTTTCATAAACAACCTATCTTCAACATCATAAGGTCGCTAGTCCTAAGACTGGCTTGACACGCACCTTCAGTCTTTCCTGAGCTACTGTTTGCATTTCCTTAAAGCTAGAACACCCCACATCTTTAATTATAGTTAAACAGTAATCTAATCTGGGTCTACCTCTACTCCTCTTAACTCCTGTTTCTGTTTCTAATATCTCTTTGACTAGATCTTCATATCTGAGGTGTTCTATCAATCTATCTCGTCTATTCCTTATTGACTTCCATAGAGTCCTCTGTTCTCCTACTCTTTCTAATACCTCTTCATTTCTAACCTTCTCTATCCACGGTATCCTCATCAATCGCCTGTAACATCACATTGCTATCTCCCTCTCAACTTATCCCAACCTAGGTTAATCTTCAAACCTAAAAAAGGCAATTTTAGCGTGTTGGAGAGCAACATTACTGCTACCTCTCACTATCTATCCATATTTAGCCATTGTTCTCGATAAATCCTCCCAACATTTGCATCAAAGTTTAATTCTTCTTCTAGCAAATTCTACCTCTTTCTTCCAGAAGTTACATTCTCTAATTTCATTAGCCATTCGAAACATCACTAATATTCCTTTTTTATCCCCCACATACTGCGGAATCATAAGTCCTTGCCACGAACGCCACATCAATAACTGTAGCTTTCTTGAGTCTTCTATTTTTCTTAATTCTTCACCTCTACCCCTTTGTATCTTACTCTGACCATTTCCCCGACTTTCCTGCCCGTTCCTGTCCATTCACCTCTTTGCTCTTGCTCTGTTTTTACCTGCCTACCTTTGGCACCATTCTCCTCTATTTTTCTTCCTTAAATTTCCTTTTTCTAACCCCTTCCAGATTTGCCTCATAATTTATCACCCCTTATATAAACTCTATTATCATTTTCCCACATTTTGTTCCTCCTCTTACAATATAGCCAGAACTTTATAAACCTCAAAAGTCAAACAATACTAAATTGGTTCATCAGGTTTTAAAATTAGGGTACTTCGAAATTTCAAAGTGCAAAGAAAATTCGTTATACTATGCGTAGATGTAAAGCAATAAATACTTTAGAAAACCTGTTGACAATCTCCTTCAATAAAGTCGTAGTTACGTCTGTGGTTTTCATATTGGTTGCAATTAGTGCATAAAATTTCTTGTTCCAGGATAACGAGAATGATGGCTTCCTATCGTCGGTGCGAGGTAGATTAAGCAGGGTTGTACAGTCATTAAGGGCGGCAGTTAGGTTTAGAAGATACTCAAAATCGTCAAATCGTCCTCCAGACTGGTTCGTCGACAAAAGTCAACAAGAAGAAGACATAGACAAAGAAGCGCCGCCAGCGGCGACCTGCTGTGGTAAACCCATAGTCGTCGATGCCTCCCTGCATTCTCATTATAAGGCAAGTAACTTACCGTGTTATCATAATTATCTCAAGCCAACCAGCAAAGTTTAAATCGATGTCTCGGAATAATTCCTTGATAGGAATGTACTGCGAAGGAGCACAGAGGGCAGTGGCCTGATTTAAAATGTACCTATGCATGTATATCTTGAAGAAAATTAGCAAAAAAAAAATATTGCAATTCAGAAAAAGTTATAATCCACCTTTATTTGGTACTGATTAATAAAAAACGGAATCCTCATTTTGGACGGCAGGCTTTTATATTTTCTGTTTTTCCATTGTTTCAATAGTTATGAATGTTCTTGAAAATTTATCCGATTTAATAAAAAACGTGTTCAGAAAATCGATGGAACGTTATGAAGCGATCAGCGAACCGCTAAACCTATTCATACCGTCCTCATCTTTATGCAGATCCGCTGTTATGAATATTAATGGCAAACAAACATTTTAACACGGAAAGTTTTTTAGGTATTTCCTCTTATGAATCAAACTCGTATAAGTAGGGCTACACTGAAGCATTCGAAAGCTAATCGTAGTCCCTAAATTCATTTATGTGGAAAGTTATAGGTATTTTTGTTTTTAAACCAAAAGGGTCAGCGAAATAAAATATTTGAGCAAAAAATATGGTGATATTTCGGTACTGTTAACATCAATGGCCTTACGAAACCTGCTAGGTACTTTTGAAATCGCGTTCACAAATGGTGGTTTCGATTAATTGTTGAACAAGAATTTAATGTTCTTTAAACGTATTGTGTATTGAAACCTGGTAATTAATAAGCTACAAAATGGGTACCTATTTGAAACGTGTTGGCTGTCGCATAAAATGTCAAACAGCTCATTAGTTTTTAGCTGACTAGAGAGAAAGGCAGATAAGGCGGGTGAAATAAAGATAGAAAAGAAGTGAAAGATTGTTTAGAGAATCAGTGGTGGCTCGGGAAGGTTCATAATTACCAGATGTAACAAAGAAATACCTTTTCTATTACTAAAATTTGTTCATTATGCGATTATGCCTCATACGTTAACCACTAAAACAGCGACGGTATAATGTCCTTATCATCGACGTATACTAATGGACGTGGTTTAGCGGTCAGAATTGTGGTACGACTAAAGAAAGAGATGGAACGAAGTTTCGGACCATATCTCTCTCACGATAGTGCGATTGTTAGGACGTCCTGCGCCCGTACTTCAGAGAAGCCAATAGCGTGTAATGAAATAGACAGCACTAGTCCGAAACTATACGTCATCTCCCTCACTCTTTTCGAGCCAAGAAATTATTACAACGACATACGACTAAGGCACGTCCATTTGTATATGCCAGTGGTCCCTATGGCGCTGCAGGTTATGAGCAAACTACAGCACTTGCTCAACTGTTAGTAAAACCTCAAAACATTTGGGTGTTTCATTGTCACCAGCTACTAACGCCCTCTGCAATCTCCTTTTAGAAATGGTGAGAATGGCTGGGTGGTGAGACTTACAAATAAAACCTCAGAACATTTGGGTGTTTCATTGTCACCAGCTACTAACGCCCTCTTCAATCTCCCTTTAGAAATCGTGAGAATGACTGGGTGGTGAGACTTACAAAATGAAAACAAAAGGGAGTGAAATGTGGAATATTGTTGCCCTCGAATTTGCCTGAGTGATCCAAGGAAACCACAGGAAAAATTTCGACCAATGTATACGGTCTCCTCCCTACTGCTAAGCAGAGAATAAATATTTTTTTTTGCTTCTTTAAAGCACCAAAATCAACGTCAAATTATATTATGTCTGCATCTGCTTCAAATTAGCTCCGCTAACTAAAGGGGTTTAATGTAAAAATGTACAGTCGCCTGTCGAATTGATTAAATTTATCAATCGGTTACTGATAAATGCGAAATCGGATACAGGACAGGGCTGTTTACAAGAGAGAGAAATGTGTCGTTGGGAACGTTTGCCTTCGTTATATAATCCTACACCGGTTATTCAGTTAATAGCATCAGCTCTGCAATGAGATAGATCAGTTATTGTGATTGATTGATCGAAAACGATACCCACACTGTCATTCCAACCGCCGCTGATTGATGATTGAATTCTAAAAGTGAATCAGGTTATCGTAAAATTCACGTAAATGTACAGTGGCGTAACCACGGAGGGTTTAAGGAGATCAAATCCCCTCATCGACTAAAAAACTCTTTCTTCTTTAATTATGTTGTAGTCAGAAGAGTGCATGAAATAAGTGTTGTCAGGTACAGACAGCGCATTAGTACCAAGAAGTTATTTTTTGCAAAGTTGATTGTCTCACATCTATTTAATATTTTGTATTAAGTCATTGACAAAGTACATCGCAAATGGTACAATAATTTATTTACATTTAACTTATCATCATTATCATCATAGGGTCGTCAGTCTTAAGACTGGTTGGACACGTACCTCCACTTTTTCCTATCCTGAGCTAAACTTCGCATTTTCCTAATACTAGAACAACCCACATCCTTAACTATTTGCGAACAGTAATCTAATCTAGGTTTACCTCTACGCCTCCTAACTATTGTTTCTGCCTCTAATATGTCTCTGACTAGACCTTCCTACCAACCTATCTCGCTTATTTTTTATTGACTTCCATAGTCCTTTGTTCTCCAATTCTTTCTAATACCTCTTCATTTCTAACCTTTTCTACCCACGTTATCCTCATCATCCGCCTATAACACCACATTTCGAACGCTTCTAACCTTTTCTTTTCCGCCGCGCCCACTGTCCATGTTTCGCACCCGTACAATGCCGTGCTCCAAACA
>NW_020438922.1:136521-147379 GCF_000699045.2 Agrilus planipennis
TAGACCATTGCTTAGCATTCGGGAGGACGCCGGTTCGATTTCGGGTCCGTCTGCCTTGGTCCAAGTTTTTCTGTGGTTTCCTTGGATCACTTAGGCAAATGCTGGGGCAGTAATATTCCATAGATAATCTTTCATTCTCTTCTGTCTTCATTTCGTCCGTCTCATCTTTCTCACCGGAACCACCACCCACCCATTCCCACGATTCCTGAAAGCAGGCTGAAGGGGGCCTTCCGCCCTACCTTCCGGCGTAGTTCGGAGGGACTGCCCGCCCACCAGCATTACTGGCTGGTGGGAATGAAACACCCAAAAGTTTTTTAGTGAGCTACTTCATGCCATGTGTCTTTTACCACCTGAGCCGAAGGCAAACGACACGCGGTTTAATAAAGATTACTTTTGCACCGTGATGAATAATATGCTGTCATCCTATATTGGTTTAGATTGTATACAACAATTGGAATAGTACCTATACATACCAACATATGAAAAACGGCTATAACCTGCAACATCGCAAATGTAGTATTAAAGCAAAAGGCAGTGTTATTGTATGTCGTTTCGACATTTATGTGATACATGTAGTGCCTACTTGCTGATACAGGCTGTTGTTAAAATAAAGCTTTCGTGATAAAATCTTGCCATAAGATTAAATAACTTCTTGTAGATTTAGTAGCAGAACAAAAAAGCAACGAAACCGAAGTCTAAAATTGCTGCCGAAGGCATTATTTCGTTTCTGAAGGAAAAGGTTTGTCATTCTTTAGAAAACTGATGCGGTAGAAAGGAGAATAGTATTATATTATTAATTCCTAAAACTGATGAAGTTAATTTCCTGGAAACACAATATGTATTTTTATCAATTTATTCCAATAACAGCAAAAAATTATTACGTCCAAAAAGATTAAATGAAAGCAACATGATTACAATTGCAACAGTATTGAAGACGAAGAAACAGATATATGATCACGATTAAGAATGGATTAAAAAACTACGAGCAAGGTCCAATGTTTGACCTAACAGTTTCATAAACAACCTATCTTCAACATCATAAGGTCGCTAGTCCTAAGACTGGCTTGACACGCACCTTCAGTCTTTCCTGAGCTACTGTTTGCATTTCCTTAAAGCTAGAACACCCCACATCTTTAATTATAGTTAAACAGTAATCTAATCTGGGTCTACCTCTACTCCTCTTAACTCCTGTTTCTGTTTCTAATATCTCTTTGACTAGATCTTCATATCTGAGGTGTTCTATCAATCTATCTCGTCTATTCCTTATTGACTTCCATAGAGTCCTCTGTTCTCCTACTCTTTCTAATACCTCTTCATTTCTAACCTTCTCTATCCACGGTATCCTCATCAATCGCCTGTAACATCACATTGCTATCTCCCTCTCAACTTATCCCAACCTAGGTTAATCTTCAAACCTAAAAAAGGCAATTTTAGCGTGTTGGAGAGCAACATTACCACTACCTCTCACCATCTATCCACATTTATTCATCCATCCTCCCAACATTTGCATCAGAGTTTAATTCTTCTTCTAGCAAATTCTACCTCTTTCTTCCAGAATTTACATTGTGTAATTTCATTAGCCACTCGAAACATCACTAATATTCCTTTTTTATCCCCCACATACTGCGGAATCATAAGTCCTTGCCACGAACGCCACATCAATAACTGTAGCTTTCTTGAGTCTTCTATTTTTCTTAATTCTTCACCTCTACCCCTTTGTATCTTACTCTGACCATTTCCCCGACTTTCCTGCCCGTTCCTGTCCATTCACCTCTTTGCTCTTGCTCTGTTTTTACCTGCCTACCTTTGGCACCATTCTCCTCTATTTTTCTTCCTTAAATTTCCTTTTTCTAACCCCTTCCAGATTTGCCTCATAATTTATCACCCCTTATATAAACTCTATTATCATTTTCCCACATTTTGTTCCTCCTCTTACAATATAGCCAGAACTTTATAAACCTCAAAAGTCAAACAATACTAAATTGGTTCATCAGGTTTTAAAATTAGGGTACTTCGAAATTTCAAAGTGCAAAGAAAATTCGTTATACTATGCGTAGATGTAAAGCAATAAATACTTTAGAAAACCTGTTGACAATCTCCTTCAATAAAGTCGTAGTTACGTCTGTGGTTTTCATATTGGTTGCAATTAGTGCATAAAATTTCTTGTTCCAGGATAACGAGAATGATGGCTTCCTATCGTCGGTGCGAGGTAGATTAAGCAGGGTTGTACAGTCATTAAGGGCGGCAGTTAGGTTTAGAAGATACTCAAAATCGTCAAATCGTCCTCCAGACTGGTTCGTCGACAAAAGTCAACAAGAAGAAGACATAGACAAAGAAGCGCCGCCAGCGGCGACCTGCTGTGGTAAACCCATAGTCGTCGATGCCTCCCTGCATTCTCATTATAAGGCAAGTAACTTACCGTGTTATCATAATTATCTCAAGCCAACCAGCAAAGTTTAAATCGATGTCTCGGAATAATTCCTTGATAGGAATGTACTGCGAAAGAGCACATATTTTCTGTTTTTCCATTGTTTCAATAGTTATGAATGTTCTTGAAAATTTATCCGATTTAATAAAAAACGTGTTCAGAAAATCGATGGAACGTTATGAAGCGATCAGCGAACCGCTAAACCTATTCATACCGTCCTCATCTTTATGCAGATCCGCTGTTATGAATATTAATGGCAAACAAACATTTTAACACGGAAAGTTTTTTAGGTATTTCCTCTTATGAATCAAACTCGTATAAGTAGGGCTACACTGAAGCATTCGAAAGCTAATCGTAGTCCCTAAATTCATTTATGTGGAAAGTTATAGGTATTTTTGTTTTTAAACCAAAAGGGTCAGCGAAATAAAATATTTGTATGTATGTTTGAAATCGCGATTCACATGTTGTGGTTTCGATTAATTGTTGAACAAGAATTTAATGTTCTTTAAACGTATTGTGTATTGAAACCTGGTTATTAATAATAATAAAGCCACAAAATGGGTACCTATTTGAAACGTGTTGGCTGTCGCATAAAATGTGAAACAGCTCATTAGTTTTTAGCTGACTAGAGAGAAAGGCAGATAAGGCGGGTGAAATAAAGATAGAAAAGAAGTGAAAGATTGTTTAGAGAATCAGTGGTGGCTCGGGAAGGTTCATAATTACCAGATGTAACAAAGAAATACCTTTTCTATTACTAAAATTTGTTCATTATGCGATTATGCCTCATACGTTAACCACTAAAACAGCGACGGTATAATGTCCTTATCATCGACGTATACTAATGGACGTGGTTTAGCGGTCAGAATTGTGGTACGACTAAAGAAAGAGATGGAACGAAGTTTCGGACCATATCTCTCTCACGATAGTGCGATTGTTAGGACGTCCTGCGCCCGTACTTCAGAGAAGCCAATAGCGTGTAATGAAATAGACAGCACTAGTCCGAAACTATACGTCATCTCCCTCACTCTTTTCGAGCCAAGAAATTATTACAACGACATACGACTAAGGCACGTCCATTTGTATATGCCAGTGGTCCCTATGGCGCTGCAGGTTATGAGCAAACTACAGCACTTGCTCAACTGTTAGTAAAACCTCAAAACATTTGGGTGTTTCATTGTCACCAGCTACTAACGCCCTCTGCAATCTCCTTTTAGAAATGGTGAGAATGGCTGGGTGGTGAGACTTACAAATAAAACCTCAGAACATTTGGGTGTTTCATTGTCACCAGCTACTAACGCCCTCTTCAATCTCCCTTTAGAAATCGTGAGAATGACTGGGTGGTGAGACTTACAAAATGAAAACAAAAGGGAGTGAAATGTGGAATATTGTTGCCCTCGAATTTGCCTGAGTGATCCAAGGAAACCACAGGAAAAATTTCGACCAATGTATACGGTCTCCTCCCTACTGCTAAGCAGAGAATAAATATTTTTTTTTGCTTCTTTAAAGCACCAAAATCAACGTCAAATTATATTATGTCTGCATCTGCTTCAAATTAGCTCCGCTAACTAAAGGGGTTTAATGTAAAAATGTACAGTCGCCTGTCGAATTGATTAAATTTATCAATCGGTTACTGATAAATGCGAAATCGGATACAGGACAGGGCTGTTTACAAGAGAGAGAAATGTGTCGTTGGGAACGTTTGCCTTCGTTATATAATCCTACACCGGTTATTCAGTTAATAGCATCAGCTCTGCAATGAGATAGATCAGTTATTTTGATTGATTGATCGAAAACGATACCCACACTGTCATTTCGACCGCCGCTGATTGATGATTGAATTCTAAAAGTGAATCAGGTTATCGTAAAATTCACGTAAATGTACAGTGGCGTAACCACGGAGGGTTTAAGGAGATCAAATCCCCTCATCGACTAAAAAACTTTCTTCTTTAATTATGTTGTAGTCAGAAGAGTGCATGAAATAAGTGTTGTCAGGTACAGACAGCGCATTAGTACCAAGAAGTTATTTTTTGCAAAGTTGATTGTCTCACATCTATTTAATATTTTGTATTAAGTCATTGACAAAGTACATCGCAAATGGTACAATAATTTATTTACATTTAACTTATCATCATTATCATCATAGGGTCGTCAGTCTTAAGACTGGTGGGACATTCAACCTTCACTCTTTCCTAATCTAAGCTAATCTTCGCATTTCCCTCCCCTTTTTTTTTGGGTGTTTTATTCCCACCAGCCACTAATGTTGGTGGGCAGGTAGTCTATCCGGACCGCGCGTCGGAAGGTAGGGCGGAATGCCCTTTTCAGCCTCCTTGTGGGAATGGGTGGGCGGTGGTTCAGGTGAGAAAGATGAAACGGACGAACTGAAGACAGAAGAGAATGAAAGATTATCTGTGGAGTATTACTGCCCCAGAATTTGCCTCAGTGATCCAAGGAAACCACAGACAAACTTGGGCCAAGACACACATACCTGGAATCGAAGCGGCGTCCTCCCGAATTTTAAGCAATGGTCTAAACCTGTAGGCCATGCCTCTCAGTGCATTTCCCTAAGACTAGAACATCTTAAATTCTTAACTATTTGTGAAGACTAATTTAATCGAGGTACATTTCTTCTCATCTCAATTCCTGTTTGCTTCTATGTTTCCAACTAGTCCTTTATATCTGAGAAGGTATGTTATCAACCTATCTCGCCCATCTCTGCCTATCTCGTATTGATTTCCATAATTTCCATGACGCCCTCTGTTCTCCTACACTTTCTAATATCTCTTCATTTCTAACCTTCTCTATCCACGGTATTCTTATCATTCGCCTGTAACACCACATTTCTAACATTTTCTTCTCTATCCACGTTTCGCGCCCATATAAGTAGCTTCTTTTTGCTAAAGGCGATTCGACCCTGCGTTATCCTTTGTTTCATATCTCTACTGCTCCTTCCGTCCTAAACTAAAGACACCTTAACCTTTTCTTTTCCGCCGCTTACACCGTCCATGTCTCCAAGTAAATAAGTAAACACAAATCATACGGTTTATGTTATTAAATTTAAATCCCAACCTCCCTAGCACAAATACTATATTACCTACTGTAAATGTTCCTCGTTTAGTTTAAGATAAAAACGACCCCATTTGCTTATGATTTCAAAAGATAATTATAAATTCATATAATATATATAATACTAGAAAAAATAATCATAATCACTAAAATAAAAATTGTGTTTATTCGTTTACTTTTTTTTATTGGTGAAATTGAGTAATTGGTTATTACCAACTAACTGCAGATGTAATCCCGGTTGAACACATAAAAAGCAGAAGTAGTCGGCGTTAAAATTAAATGAACTTGTGCATGAAAGAGCCTAAACCAGAGAATAATAAATTGAACAAAACGACGTTCACGCTGAAAAGATTGAAAGCCTTTCAGGCCTAACGTGTACCAGAAGGCTTATATAATTGTACTTCCCGATTCAGCTGACTTAACGACCTTCCCATAATTTACAACCTTTAGATTCCCATCGGCGAACACAATGCACCCCGTTCTATTGTTAGGACAAAGTGAGACAAACAGAAAAAAAACATGAATTATTAACAAAAAATGAATTGGGTCAAATGCTACAATGTGTTACGTAAGTGCCAAAAGTAGGGACTTCTCCAGGGATAATAAACTGTCAATGATATTCAATGGGTACGCAATGTTCTTCTGATAGTAACAACCCAACTTCATCGGTAGGTTAAAGAATGTATAAAAAATTATCCGAAACTGGACAATGTTGCAGAACTTAAATTTGTATTTATATTGTTGTAATATTGTTTTCAATTTTGTTACAGTGGTTGATGGTAGTCTCATTGGCTGTACTATACAACGTGATCTTTGTAATTGGAAGAGCAGTATTCTGGGAACTGAATAACGCGGTACCATTGCTATGGTGGATTCTGGACTACATCTGTGATTCAATTTATTTTTTAGATATACTCATTCGAGCTCACGAAGGTAAGCCTTCATGATATTAGTTTATTTACAAATGGTAACTATTTTCTAATCACATATGATTTCCGATTTAATTTGAGAGCCCACATCAGAATTAGATCAACATGTTAGTATTTTAATATATGCTAACACCAAAACCCAAACATCAATTTTTGAGAATGTCATTACATAGGTCAAAGCGGTAGATCATTTGAAACCAGCTTTAAAGAACACCAGCGTTTTGCTAATTTTTATAAACACCGCTTCCCATACCTCGGAAAACTTGAAGTTATACATATTGGAGGGTTTTAAATTAAAGGTGTTAAAGTCAATCTAAATTAGTAAGTCAACTAAAAATCCAAACTACATCCTTTCAAACGAACGAACAGGTTTATATCAGGCATCTCTATGCAAAATGTTGTATTGTGAGGTTAGGGACAAATTGGAAATAGGAAAGTTCTTAATTGTTTTTTAATATTCAAAATAATCAAATGGATGGAATCTATAGGATGACCTATGTTAGATTCTGGATTCGCAGTTTGCGAAAATTCAATTTAATTGGTTACGTGCTTAATCAATCTTCAGGGTGAAATTGCGGTTGGAAAAGAGTAATAGAAATCTATAACATGACGAAGCGATGCGACCTCTGGCGCACTTCAATAAAACAACCGCAAATAGCGAAATGTTTGTTTCTGAATAACCTTAATAAATTGTCCGGCACGTCAGACACAATAACCAAGGTAAACACCACTTCAACTGGATTGAGAATGTACTAGCGTTAATTGGTTCGGTGGAATGTTGACTTAACCCTCTCTCGTGACCTTGCTGCGGTGTATTTATAAGAAGAAACAAATAATAGCGCGTTTACCCTTATAACTTAAACCAACTAACGCCCTTAAAGCAAATAAAAAATATGCCCCAAATAAAAACACTAAAAAACCGTTTAAGGCGGATGTTAACCTACATAAGTAGGCCTAGTTCTCTGCCTCAATAGTCAATAGAAAAAAATAGAATTCTTATTCTAACACAAAATCCTAAAACGCGGGCTGAAGCAGACCAACAACTTAAAAACTTCACCAAATGATAAATTACATCTATTTTTTTATGGTCACCCGTGTAATAAACCCACTAGCCACCAGGTGTAAAAACAGAATATTTACTGACTTGAAATGATTTAGTTATTTTTATACTTCATTTACTTTCTCCAATAATATTCCCCTTCCAATGTCTTGGATGCGCTCGGATGGCGTAGGTAGGGAGAAAAAAACTCATTATACTCTCGACTCTTGTTCATTAAACATACTTTTTCAAACAGTACCTGCCAAAAGTTTTGTTCAATCATGAATAGTAGTGCGAGTCGAAAACAAGCGTTAAAGCCTTTAATATGTCTTCAAATATAAATAAACATCTCGATGATATTTTCAGTAGTAAATGGTACCAATAACAGCACATTTGAGCAATGCAATTGTAGTGGATAAAATGGTCAATTTTTCCGTGCAGTACTGTACGGATGATACGCTCCTCACCGGTTAAGAGTTTTTAACCGAGAGTTGTCTCCTTTCTTTTCTGGCCTAGTGCTGTTCTTTTCTATTTTGCGCCGCTCAAACTGAAGGTCACATCGCTACACGAAACTAAACACAGTATAGCTTGTTAAGAAGAAAAACCATCAACTATTACTTATCGAGTAAAGCAAAACCCTTCCAAAATTGAATCTCAGAAAATAAAAAGAAATAGGATTTATTATCGTTCTCCCGTCTG
Organism: Agrilus planipennis; assembly: GCF_000699045.2. Classification (NCBI taxonomy): domain Eukaryota; kingdom Metazoa; phylum Arthropoda; class Insecta; order Coleoptera; family Buprestidae; genus Agrilus; species Agrilus planipennis. The sequence goes on from NW_020438922.1 coordinate 144,680, forward strand.
AAGTATGCGCCTACATACAGTCGAAAAGATAAATGGGGATAAGTCTTCTTTGTAGGCGAGAAAATGAAATCTGGTGGTTTTGACATATTTTACTTATTAGATGTTGTGACGACGTATTATTTTGTTGTAAATTACGACTTGGTAACGTTTAGGCTACGCCGATCTTGTGACAAAAAACTATTGTAAACTGAACAATGCCCCAGAAAATTGGGTCTGACGGGTGAGAGCGTGTAAGAACAACTCAATTTTCACCAACAAGAGCGCGAAATTAATTTAACGCATCTTCATCACATTAGCCGCGTACGTTATGTAGGCAGATACTATACTTTGCTCTAAATCCGAACAATACCCGAAAGTAGGTAATTTTGATCTACGAAAATGTTAAGAGTAACTTTGCGGTAACATACTCAGATATCAGAGAAGGTTATTGAAAACGAGGGGTAGATACTGTGGGTGAAAGCAGCCTATCTCATCGACATAGTGCTCAATAATTTGAATCCCGAAAGATAGACACGTGAATTGGAACAAGAAGGGTGACGGTCAGGGGTGAAATAGACAAACAAACTCTGGTGGTGTTAAGGAACACTCGACAAGAACAAAGTTTGTTACGTTTTTCGACAAATATACTATACGAAATATGGTGTTACAGGCGAATGATGAGGATACCGTGGATAGAGATGGTTAGAAATGAAGAGGTATTAGAAAGAATAGGAGAACAGAGGACTCTATGGAAGTCTATAAGAAATAGGCGGGATAGGCTGATAGGACACCTTCTCAAGCATAAAGGTCTAATCAGAGATATATTAGAGGCAGAAACGGGAGTTAGGAAGGGTAGAGGTAGGCCTAAATTAGGTTACTGTTCGCAAATAGTTAAGGATGTGGGTTGTTCTAATTTTAAGGAAATGCGAAGATTAGCTTAGGATAGGGAGGAGTAGAGGTGCGTGTCCAACTAGTCTTAGGACTGATGATCTTACGACGTTGAGGATAATAGAGGGCGCCATGGAAGTCAACAAAAAGTAGGCGGGATAGGTTTGTAGGATACCTTCTCAGGTATGAAGGTCTAGTCAGAGGCATATTAGAGGCAGAAACAAGAGTTAAAATAGTAGATGTAGACGTAGATTACATTGCTGTTCGCAAATAGTTCTACCTTTCGGGAATTCAATTAAGTATTGCATATCGGTATATTTTAAATATAGTACAGTTAGTACACCTGTACTACAATAGTAATATTTTACTTTTAATTTGTTTCCACTGGTCAGTAGCACCGATGAATAATGATCCAATGCGTTGTGCCAATTGCGAGGAAATAAAAAAATGATGAATATACGAAATAAACTATAAACTTGTCATTTGTTATGAGTTTTTGATGTAGTTGTGTTGGTCTGCCATATTTGCAAACGCATGCGAAGCTTTGGTAAGGCTAGACGAAAAACATACTGTAATGTTCGTAGGCTTAAGAAAATTTACTTCCTAGACTGATTACAACAAAAACAATTTATTTACACTAATTATTGATATATCACTATTCACTGCGCTATTTATTTCACTGCTATCACTGTCAATTTATTTCTCGACTCATTTCTGCAACGGTAAATTTATTTTCTGGAACCCTCTAGAAACATCCGGATCGTTTTGTTTTTCTTTAAACTGTTTAACTGCTTTCCCAGAACGCAGGTACGAGACACACATTTACAAATACGGCGCACATGAAGAAAGGCGCCNAGATATCAAAGAAGGTTATTGAAAACAAGGGGTAGATACTGTGGGTGAAAGCAGCCTATCTCATCGACATAGTGCTCAATAATTTGAATCCCGAAAGACAGACACGTGAATTGGAACAAGAAGGGTGACGGTCAGGGGTGAAATAGACAAACAAGTTTTGATGGTGTTGTGGAACAAACACTCCGCAGGAACGAAGTTTTTTATGTTTTTTCCCCATCAAACCCCAAAAACAGTATTATCTTTGCTTTTTATCCAACCTTGATTGTCTTCTCTCCATTTCTTTACTTCTCTTTTACCTTTCTACCATCTTCTATGGTCTTCTGTCTTCCATGGTCATGTCGTTCCTTACGCATATCTCTGTCCCCTTAAGCCTTCTATCATTTCTCATTATCTGTATCTTATCTTCCCATCTTTGCTCCATATATTTTCTTCTGAAGCTTCCATACCTCCACCTTCAATCTCGTCTTCTCATTTGTTACCCTTTCCAAATCCTTCTTTTCCTTGTTTCTTCCTAACTCTAAAATTATTATCTCTCGTTTCTTTTTTTCTTTTCTAATTTTTTCTTCTAATTCCATTTCCATTCTCCTTATTCTTTCCTTCTGATCTTCTGCATGCTTCTCTACCCGCTTTTCTATTTCCAAAAAATTTATCTGAGTACGCTGATTTTTGCTGGTTGCTCTTTGTCGCCGTAATGTACAATATGGAAAGAAAGGACACTACTTTATTTTCCCTTCGAAAGCATAGAACTAGTGATAGGCAAAATTGTTCTTAGTCATGCAGTGTTGGTATTGGTCTTGCATTTTTATAATGGCAAGACCAAGATCGAACGACCACGACAGAAACGGCAAGACTAAACGAAGGTTTTGCACTTCCGATGGATTTTTGTCGGCTCTATGTATAAATTCTTTGGCATCAATAAAAAATATTGTAGTTCTCAAGGTATTACCGGAATGAAAACAAATAAATATGATATAATAA
>NW_020438922.1:148713-174806 GCF_000699045.2 Agrilus planipennis
TCGTTTACTTTCTGTAGCGATGTGACCTTCAGTTTGACCGGCGCAAAGTAGAAAAGAACAGCACTAGGCCGGAAAAGGAAGGAGACAACTCTCGGCCAAACTCTTAACCGGTGAGGAGCGTATAATCCATACAGTACAACACGGAAAAATTGACCATTCTATCCACTATAATTGCATTGCTCAAATGTGCTGCTATTGGTACCATTTACTACTGAAAATATCAACGAGATGTTTATTTATATTTGAAGACATATTAAAGACTTTAACGCTTGTTTTCGACTCGCACTACTATTCAAGACTGAACAAAACTTTTGGCAGGTACTGTATGAAAAAGTATATTTAATGAACAAGAGTCGAGAGTATAATGAGCATTTTTCTCCCTACCTACGATTTTGCCTGCGCGCATCTAAGACATTGGAAGGGGCACATCGCTAGAGAAAGTAAATGAAGTATAATATGAAATTAAGTCGGTTTCGCATAATCTTTGATAATAATTAGTAAAAGTAAAGATTTTCTAAATATTAAAAAAATAAACATTAACTCACAATTAGTGGCAAATCTCTACAGAGGGCGTTCAGTTTGCCGTTAGTAGTTATTTTTTGCAACAACTAAAACGGCCTTTGTTCAGTTGGAGTTATCTAATGTCTACAAAGACAAAAGGAGTTAAACCTTTCTGAATAATTCTTTGTCTTTGATAAAATTTATGCTAAAATAGATTAAAACTTGTATTTAATAATAAAATTAAAATAATTTTGGAATAAAATGAAATCAAATCGATTTAGGAAACATTTTTGTCAATTGTGTGGTTGCAAACATGTTTATTGTTAGGTATATCTTTTAAATACTGCAGTGTTATAAACGTTTGACCTCCTGGAGTCTTTTCCTATCTGACCTCTTCTTCCTGCTTAAAGTGTGTCATATGTATGTATGTATGTACGTACGTACGTACAACTCAGAATAGAGAATTTAGCTATTTAGTTATTTTGATTTAAAAATAAACTCGTTCATTTCAGGACATTGACATGCCAATATTTTCAAATCAACAGGATGCACTAATTTATATAGAGAGAAATTGACACGTAAAACAGTTTTAATAAAAAATTAAGTCGTAAAATCACGATGAGCTAAAATTAAACAAGACAGAGGAAAAATCAATTGAAATAAAGTGCTTTTCCTCGGCTGTAAATTAAATAATAGAAGTATCGAAAAGTTTCAAACTACCAAACAAAGGAATTCCACTTGAAATGGTAGCTATTCGAGACTTTCTCGTGATAATAATTGGATTCACTGATTGTTCTAACGAATGAACGGCGGTTACTCGGAAATAGCAGTCTGGACCGGCATATTCCCTCAGATGCCAAAGAATAACAACAGTCTTCACGAAAATAGCTTTTAAGCATCATTAGATTCAAAGCATCCTTTATATTCGGATTATGCGTTATATTAATTTAATGAAAAGCAAATTTTATGAATACATTATGTCGCACCAGTCAATCTGTAAAATTCTGTAACGACTGAGCTCTTTATATAAGAGCGCTGTTTGATAATACGGCAAAACAAACGTTCAGTGGGGCCATCAATACGTATACCGTATGCGAAAGTGCGGCCATCAATATGTATACCGTATGCGAAAATGCGGATCTTGGTATTGAGTTATAATAGCAGTAAGGACGGTGCGCGCGCACTGACTGTAACTGGCTGTTGCTAGTTGTGCGAAGACATACACACATGTACGAATATTTCTATGAAGCGGCAATTAACAGTATATGTTTTGAGACTCTTCAGGGTATCCACAGAGAGTAGGGGGTGTTTGTAAATTCAATTAAAAAAAACCATAAGTCAGAANTCAAACAAAGAAGGTCCAATGATGCCTTAACCAGACATGACAGCCGACGCAATAACTATTGGACTATGTAGTGATTGTTCATGTTTATGTCTTGGATTTTCTTTGAAAAAACCTGTCTCTACTTATTCTGGACACCTTGTACTCCTATGTGACCAGTTTCTATAAGTGGAAGCTGTTCCAACAACGTGAAACATAATATGCAAAAGCATGGTTTGAGAAACCAAAAAGTTTCTTAACATGTCACAAAACCAGTCACTGTTTATCAAGTGTTTACCCTCGCCGGTCTTCAAACAAAGAAGGTCCAATGATGCCTTAACCAGACATGACAGCCGACGCAATAACTATTGGACTATGTAGTGATTGTTCATGTTTACGTCTTGTATTTTCTTTGAAAAAACCTGTCTCTACTTATTCTGTACACCTTGTACTCCTATGTGGCTAGTTTCTATAAGTGGAAGCTGTTCCAACAACGTGAAACATAATATGCAAAAGCATGGTTTGTGGAACCAAAAAGTTTCTTAACATGTCACAAAACCAGTCGCGGTTTATCATGTGTTTGCCCTCGCCGGTCTTCAAACAAAGAAGGTCCAATGATGCCTTAACCAGACATGACAGCCGACGCAATAACTATTGGACTATGTAGTGATTGTTCATGTTTATGTCTTGTATTTTCTTTGAAAAAACCTGTCTCTACTTATTCTGGACACCTTGTACTCCTATGTGACCAGTTTCTATAAGTGGAAGCTGTTCCAACAACGTGAAACATAATATGCAAAAGCATGGTTTGAGAAACCAAAAAGTTTCTTAACATGTCACAAAACCAGTCACTGTTTATCAAGTGTTTACCCTCGCCGGTCTTCAAACAAAGAAGGTCCAATGATGCCTTAACCAGACATGACAGCCGACGCAATAACTATTGGACTATGTAGTGATTGTTCATGTTTACGTCTTGGATTTTCTTTGAAGAAACCTATCTCTACTTATTCTGGGCGCCTTGTACTCCTATAAGGCCAGTTTCTATAAGTGGAAGCTGTTCCAACAAAGTGAAACATAATAAGCAAAAGCATGGTTAGGCTTAGGTACGCTTCGATGCAACGACAACTAGACAAACATGAAGACGTTGTCTGCATCATTTATCGAAATTATTATCAAAACAGTTTTTCAAAAAATTGATTTGATTCATAGCAGAGCAAAAAATTAGTTTTCACGGAGTAATTTTTTCACCGAATGGACAATTCATTTTCATTGTACATTTCAAAAAAAAAATGAGTTGAAATTGCCTCCACTTTCGTGCGAGCTCTCCGCATCCAATGAAAGTAATTTATTAGCGTCAGAATGTTTACCTTGCTGTTTACTTTTGCGGGGTCTCGGGCGATTGAGTTGTTGCCGTGGGTTATTGAAACAACTTCCAGACATACCGCCGCCGCCGCGTGCTTATTTAAGAAGCGCGCCCTACCCAATCGATTAACACCAATTAAAGGCAATATTTCAATATTAGCACCCTAAACCGTCTTCTTTAAGAGTCTGTATGCACAAGCACGCCTACTATAAATGCGTGGGTACAAAGTGAATTACAGTCAACATGAATACGTTCTAATTGTAACTAGAAGAGCAATATTACAACTCAGTGAATTTTTTAGCTAGGAATGAATATCTGGTGATTTATGGTGTACATCCTTAAAGAATTACGGTTGTTTACTATGGAATTACGGAGTTGACGCGAATATACGGTAATGTATGGTAAATTATCGAAGATTTACGATAATTTATCAATGATTACATCATCATCATCATAATCATAAGGTCGTCAGTCCTAAGATTAGTTGGACACACACTTCCACTCTTTCCTATGCTGAGCTAATTTTCGCATTTCCCTAATTCCCTAAAACTAGAACAACCCACATCCTTAACTATTTGCGAACGGTAGTCTAATCTAGGTCTACATCTACCCCTCCTAACTCCCGTTTCTGCCTCTAATATGTCTCTAAATAAACCTTCATGCCTGAGAAGGTGTCCTACTAACCTATCTCGCCTATTCTTTATTGACTTCCATGGAGTCCTCTGTTCTCCTATTCTTTCTAATACCTCTTAATTTCTAACCTTCTCTATCTACCGTATCCTCATCGTTCGCCAGTAACACCACATTTCGAATGCTTCTAACCTATTTTTTCCGCACCCACTGTCCATGTTTCGCACCCGTACAACGCCGCGCTCCAAACATACACCTATAACTATCTTTTTCGAATTTCTAAATTAACTGTTCGCGAGCATATAAGTGACTTCTTTTTATTGAATGCGATTCCGTCCTGACTTATCTGACTTCCTAGATACCTAAAATCGGCCACTTCTTCTAATTTTTCGTCTCCTACCTTTATATTCGCTCTTTCCTTACTTTTTCTTCGCTTACATACCAATATTTTTGTTTTACTTTAATGATTTACAAAGAATTTAAATTAGCTACTTATATATAGCGCTTACACGTAACATATGCAACCCTTAACTAATATATTTTACTTATGCTACCCCAAATTCCGGCAGCATAGCGAATCGAATATTATTTTACCCTTGCTTTTAGTTGTGCCGTGTAAATTAAACCATCTCTAAACCGACATCCGCAACCCTCCACTTCTAGAAATAACTAAAAAAACTAAAATCAAAAATTGTGTTTGTTAACCAAAAAATTTTAAATTAGTACAGTTCTAAGAAGGTACGTAACTTGGAAGCTGTATGAAATTTTGATATGTTTAGAAGTGAAGGATTTCTGATAACGTTCACTCGGCCAAAGCGTTTATTTTTCTTTCTCAAAGAACAAGGATCAATAAGACCCAATTTCCGCCTCAAAATAAGGAAAATTTATATTAGAAAAATTGATGTACCTACTAGTTGAACCCGTTCAAATTTGAACGATAAACAACATTGCCTGTGGTGCATAGAACTTCACACATGCTATTTAGGAACCCCTTTGGTCAGATAAGACCTTCAGGGTAAAATATACCAGTCAAAGTGAATACGTCCAATTTATTGCAATTGCTGAATTTTAATTCAACAAAAGCACCTTGGATTTCGACAATAGGTCTAAGGAATTCTTCCATTTTATAATTAGTAACAATAATAATCATCTAACGGAATCGCATGGTTAGTAAAGCTGCGTGATTAAGGTAAAAAAAACCAGAAGTTGCAATCGGAAGCCAGCCCTGGGCGTGAATACCGTTGCGAACGTCGCCTTCCCAATTTGACTCAACTGTGTTTTAGATTTTCTTTACGTATTTCTTCATGTTTCATCGTTTTTAGAGGGTAATTTTGTTTCATAACATTGACAAACATTTTCGGTAGCTGCTTTAGAATAAAAAGCTAAGTACACAGGTAGGTTTCAGAGAAAATAATGCAAGTTTCATGTATGTAAAAGGATGTAACAAACCGGTAAACGTATGAAAAAGTTTATAATAATATTCTGACAGCGTTCTAGTTCGTTCAAAAATGAACGTATTGTGAGCCAACGGGGAAATAATATTTACGGCACACCACACAAATCGCAGTCTGTTCGATTCTATTGAGATGCATTATTCCTCATACCCTGGGACATGTCTTACTTCCACATCCAAGCAAATAACTAACAAGATTGACAATCTGGTGCGAATATCTATGCAGGAATATACTTTCGTGTATCATATGATAAACAATAAAGGCTAAAGGTTCATTTTCACTACGTAAAATAAACATTTCAGATTAGGGAGAAATCAAAAAGAAACTTTTAGGTTTTTCCATAAAATTAATATCTTGCGGCGAGGGGATAGGATAACCTTTCCTCACAATAGTCTAACCTACTGAATTACATATATATATANTCAGCAATTTCTTATGCTAAAGTGTACGATGTTACATACCTATTTACAAACAATTCCTTTAAATTTTAATCATTATTTATTCATTTATTAAAAAACCATAATGGCCGACATAAGTGACAATGCCACAACAATTGAAAAAGAATGATGGCCGACAACAGCAACAATTAGAAAAGAATGATGGCCGACAACAGCAACAATTGAAAAAGAATGATGGCCGACACTACGTCACAGTGGAGCAATAAAAATGGTCGGCTATTGACAATACGAATAAACGTAGAACTAAAATCGTTTTTTATTATATATATAAAAAAATTATGAGTGCTGTTAGCACAGGACAAAGTCCAACTTTTGCTCTCTAACTATTGCTATCACTGATGTCAATGCTTTAAAGAGCATGAATATAAAAATTACAATCAAAACGTTTCTCAAACAATTTTCAACACAAAGAAAGTGAATTTCGACCACTCGAAGCAATGATGCTAACAGTTTCGAGCTCACAGTGACTGATAGGGGGGAAGAACTAGTATATGATAAATTAAAGAATTTTTTAATTATCTAAATCCCCCTCCTCATTCCCCACGCCTATCAAGTCGTAGGTGACTTAAAAATAGTAAAATTTTATAAAATAACTTGAAAATTGATTTTGTCTTCTTTTTGTTTTTGTATTCCCTCCCACTGAGGGATGTTTTTATATCCCCCCTCTTCTATTCCGCCACCCCTCTTCTATCACCTCCTTTTTTCTATCATTCATCGACAAAACTGGAGAATGATATAGGTAGGTATATTATTTAATTGATTCAGTTTTAATTAAAATAGAAATACAACTGTATTGTGAGTAAGTGAGCTATACGGAGCTGTACTGACACTTTTAACAATCCTTTTCGAATTTCTTTTAGATACAATTATTCCACCTTTAGTTTATATCTCCACTGCTTGTATTATTTTGTTAAATGAACGTTGTTTGTTGTTTACTGTTTTTGATGTTTTTGGCGACATGACCTTATTCGGCGTTTTAGCGGTAATTTAATTCGTTTAAATTTTAATTTCTTTTTCCTCTTGATTATCACGTTTCTGATTAAAATGGATATAATAAGCGATAATATATTCCAATAAATATTTACCAATATTCAAAGGTTTCCGAAAAAGTGCTGTTACTGCCCTAAACAAACACCAGATGAGTCTAAATTTCACAATGATGAGACATATTATGTCAATAAAAAGAGGAGGACAAAGGCGTATTGTCCTTTATCTAGAACATACAGTGGACTACTTCTTAAAATCAGTCGTTTGATACCTGTCACATGTCAGCAAGGACCGATGAGCTAGATAGATGACCATGTAATAGATCATGTTAATTTAAGAACCACCCCAGAAGAAATTTAATGACCCCAAAAGGTCATCATAATCAATTATGTTAGAATTAGACATCAAATATGGTCTAATGGGTACGCTTAAACAAACAAATTTTGCGAAAACGCGTCTGGCGAAATAACGCAGCTAATAATCTTCGGAGAAATGTTTGAAGGACTTCCTCATTACGTTCGACTTTCCGCTAGCAAGTTTGACTCATTATTCATCTATATTTCGAGTTTGTATCGAAAATTACTGAACTGCCTTAAACACTCATAATAAGTTTTAACTTCTGTTCAACAACCAATTTCAAAAAGGAGGTTCTCAATTCGACTGTATTTTTTCTATCCAAAGCTTTTTAAAAAGACTCCTGTTGGAACTTCCGAGAGCTACTTTCAAATCAATATAAACACTAAAAGACTTACCCCATTTTGATGACAATTCCATCCACCTGACATCTGAAACAAAAAAACAAATGTTATAAATAAACAATAATTTCTAATGTAATAGAAAACATTCCAGTTTGTTATGATTGATATATTCTAGTTTGTATGCAACAGGGAATTGCTCATATTTTGATCTAAAGTTAGCAGTACCTACCAGTAGATGGCGATGTACTGCCAATAACTAGATCGGTAATTGTCTCGATGAAGGGATCGTCGCTCGAATGAGCCAACTGACAAATGTTGGGGGTGACAACGCAGAGGGTGGGTGTAAGAAATCGCTGTTGTTTAATCAAAATAGGGTTAAATTAAAAATTTTGTGTAGGATAAAGAGGAAATAAAGGACATAGATGTTGGGTAAGGGTAGAAAAGGAGTTGGGCACTGATCTGATATTTAACCATGAGACAATAAAAATTTTCATTTTTAGCCTCCACCTCCCCTACCTCCACTTCACGACTCCCATTTTTTATCAATGAAGATGCAGATCTTGGACCTCCTCTAACTCTTCCCACTACCTCTGTTCTAGCGACGAGCCCATCATTTAGACAATCATTATTAGATCAATTTTTGCTTTATTAATAAAATTTTTAAAATAAAAGTATTTAGTACGCGACCCTCAAGCTATTTTTCTTTTTGATTTCAGGTTATTTGGAACAAGGTCTGCTAGTGACTAATCCTCGTAAGCTTCGCAAAAACTACTTTTCCAAGAAGAAATGGCGTTCGGACTTTCTGTCCCTTATTCCCACAGACTTGGCCTATTTCTGGCTGTCCCCGTACGATTGTTACGCGAAGGTGCCGTGTGCAGTGATAGTGAGATTGAACAGGCTTTTGAAATTGCCGCGCATGTGGGAGTGGTTCGAAAGGACAGAGACGAACACGAACTATCCGAATGTGTTCCGGATATGCAAAGTGGTGCTGGCCATTTTGGTGCTCATTCACTGGAATGCTTGTTTGTATTTTGCGATCAGTTACGCCATCGGTTTCGGTACCGACAATTGGGTTTACAATATAAACGGAACGGTGAATTCCACCCTTACAAGACAGTACATTTATAGCTTCTATTGGTCCACCTTGACGTTAACCACAATCGGAGAAACACCTGTGCCTGAAAACGATGCAGAATATCTGTTTGTGGTGGCCAACTTTTTAGCTGGGGTCCTAATATTCGCTACCATCGTTGGGAATATTGGATCGATGATTTCGAACATGAATTTGGCCAAGGTGGATTTTCAAAATAGGATGGACGGAGTTAAACAATATATGGCTTTTAGGTAAAGCATTTAAACTAAAGATGAACCGGATACGGTGGATTCGGTACTTTTTTTAGAATCCGGATAATGACTCCCTGTACAGGACGGTGCTGGGTAATTCTACCAGAGAAAAAATTAAAAACCAATACCAGCAATAATATAGGGTTGTTCGGAAAGTCATTTCGTTTTTTTTTTTGTGGAAATGAAAGACAGTTTTTGTATAATAAACAAATACTTTATTAAATTATATATTGACCGTTCTGGTCCAACACCTTTTGCCATCTTTCTGGTAGTAGCATAATTCCACGCTCATAAAATTTTTGGTCTTTGCTGGCAAAAAACTGATCGAGGAGGTTTTTGACCTCCTCATTTGAGGTGAAGGTTTTACCGTCTAAAAAATTTTGGAGTGACCGGAACAAATAATAATCCGATGGTGCCAGGTCTGGAGAATATGGTGGGTGTAGCATTGTATCCCATTCAAGCTGTAAAAGCTTTTGGCGAGTGACCAAACTTGTGTGAGGTCTCGCGTTGTCTTGGTGAAACACTACACCTTTCCTGTTGATTAGTTCTGACCTTTTCTGTTGAAGTGCATCATTCAGTTTGTCCAGCTGATGACAGTAGACTTCCGAATTAATCGTTGTGTTATCCGGTAAAAGCTCAAAAAAAACGATTCCTTTAAAATCCCACCAAACAGACAGCATCACCTTTTTTTGGTGAATATCGGCTTTGGAAATGGTTTGAGCCGGTTCATCTTTTTTGCTCCATGACCTCTTGCGTTTGACGTTGTTGTATACAACCCATTTTTCGTCCCCAGTGATGATGCGCTTCAAAAACGGATCATTTTCGTGACGTTTGAGAAGCGAATCGCAGACGTCAATGCGGCGACACAGATTTCTCTCTGTGAGAACATGGGGAACCCATACATCGAGCTTCGAGGATAATCCCAGGCCTTTCAAGTGGTCATAAACTGTTGAATTTGATAAATTTAACCTCAATCCGATCTCACGTGTTGTTATTCGCCGGTTCACATCAACTAATGCCTTTATCGCGTCTTTATCAGCTTCAACCGGCCTTCCCGAACGTGGTGCATCTTCGACATCAAAATTGCCGGATCGAAATTTAGCGAACCAGTTCTGGCACTGGCGTACTGTCAACACACCTTCTCCATACACATCAGTCAATTTCTTTCTGGCTTGAACAGCATTTTTACCCTTTCTGTAGTAAAACAGTAAGATATGTCGAAAATGCTGCTTATCGCTCTCCATATTTAAAAGGGCACCAACCAAAAACTACTGCGTAGAATTAATTGGAATTTTTCACACACAAGCCTTGCTATATGAGCTCTCAAAGCATATAAAAATTATACGGCTTAAATGTGAAGTTGGGTGCAAAAGAATACAATTAAATCCTCTGTCGGGAAAAAACGAAATGACTTTCCGAACAACCCTATAATTTAATTATTATAACAAAAAACCTACCTGATATCAATAAAAATTGGTAATTAAGATTGTATTAGGGTACGTATTTTGTCCTAATTTATATTATTTATTGATTACTACGCTAAATGATTTGTTACTTCGATATAGTACTTCTGTTTACTGTTTTTTCTGAACAGGAATACAGAAGTATGGACGAATTGTTACAATTTCTGACGCGGGTTATTATGTCAGGTTTTAATTAATGATAATTTATTGGTATGATTGTGTTACCTTACAAACCTCTAGTGTTTATAAACATCAAAGGCTCGGTTGAATGGTTTCAAATCAACCATCTCATTGAAAATCCATTAAACAAGGATTGAAATTTCATTGGATGCTTAAAGGACTTTTCGTAGTGATTTTGCCAGTATCCGCCAGTTATCCGGTGTTACCAAAATCACTATCCGGTACATCTCTAATTTAAACTGAAGATCATTGTAACTCAACCCAAAAATTTACTTTTCTTCACATGGATATTGTACCAAAATATTTCCCAAATTCATTAATCCAAGAGAGTTAGTAGTGTATTTATTCTTGTTTTGTGTTCATCAATTAAAGAAAAAGAATCTTTGTTTTACACCTATTTGTACTACTGGAGAAGAATTCACTTAATTAGTTTTTCAATCCGCTGTGAAATTGCTGTGCAATGACAAAATGAGAATTGCAAATTAGAACGAATTCTCTCTACGGTTGCAAGAACTAATCAACAGTTTTAATTGTAAAAGTATCGCAAAAGAAGTCTACTTAACAATCTCTGAGGGTTTAAGTATTTATGATAAGTAATTGTAATTTTCCAGAAAAGTTGGCAGGGATCTGGAGTCTCGCGTAATCAGATGGTTCGCCTACACTTGGGAAGAAAGCGGCGCCCTGGACGAGGAACGAGTTTTATCAGCACTTCCAGATAAACTAAAGGCTGAAATCGCGATTAAAGTTCATCTCGATACGCTTCGTAAAGTTCGCATATTTCAGGGATGCGAACCAGGACTTTTAGAGGCTCTCGTACTAAAATTAAAACTCCAGGTAGGCAGTTTCCATCATACTTTTCTCGCTTCAATGTCAACTACGGCTTTTTAACAGATTAAGTTTAAATTGATATAAATTATAAAACAGAAACGCATGAATTGTGATTTAACATTTCATCCGTGTAATTATTACTAATTGGTAAACAAAAGAAAAAAACTTACGTAAAAGGTTTTCTTTAATAGTAAACAAAAATACTGGTTTGCAAGGGAGGAAAAAGTAGGGAAAGAGCGAATATAAAAATAGGAGACGATAGAATAGAAGAAGTGACTGATTTTACGCATCTAGGAAGTCAAATAAGTCAGGACGGAAGGAGTGGTAGTGATATAAAGCAAAGGATAGCGCAAGATCGAGTCGCCTTCAATAAAAAAAAGTCACTTCTATGCTCGCGAACAAATAATTTAGAAATTCGAAAGATTGTTAAAGACGTATGTTTGGAGCGTGATACTGTACGGGTGCGAAACATAGACGGTGGGCACAGCGAAAAAGGAAAGGTTCGAAATGTGGTGTTACAGGCGAATGATGAGGATAACGTGGTAGAGAAGGCTAGAAATGAAGATGTATTAGAAAGAATAGGAGAACAGAGGACTCTATGGAAGTCAATAAGTAATAGGCAAGATATGTTGGTAGGGCACCTTCTCAGGCATGAAGGTCTAGTTAGAGACATATTAGAGGCAGAAACGGGAGTTAGGAGGGGTACAGGTAGACTTAGATTAGATTGCTGTTCTTAAATAGTTAAGGATGCTCTAGTTTTAGGGAAATGCAAAGATTAGCTCAGGATAGGAAAGAGTGGAGGTACGTGTTCAACCAGTTTTAGAAGTGACGACCTTATGAAGATGAATAGTATTTATTTATAGTGCAATGCGTAACTGTCCAGTTTCTATTTTAATTGAAATTAAAATACGTCTCCATAAGTATAATTTTCGTTATAATTTATTGTGTTCATGCTTAACGAAGCAATTTTAAGAAAAATTCTTAAAGAAATATTATTTGTTGAGATTTTCTGAAATGCATGTTACACTGTTACGAATCTTTTTAACCTTACAGTGTATGCAGCTTGTGTTGCGAGACCTTCAACGTTTATTTGAAAAGTTGAAAACTTCTGTCATTTGTCACTTCAACAAAACGGAAAAACGTGGAGTTTTTTCAACGCCCGAAAGTCGTATTCGGCTTTTATGAGATTTGTTAAAACCGCTTGTATACAAAAGTAACAGTATCCTCAACATTTTAAGCAATAAAATCAACATTAATAAATTGTCCACGTAACATTAACTACATTAAAACATTTATTTAATAATTATTTTTTGTGCCTACAGAAAATGCATTTTCCGAGAAAGTCGTAACTGGTACACATTTATCAATATGAAAGCTATTGATCTGGCCACAATGAGCTAAGTGAAATAACCACAATGCATTGTGTGTATATATCAATAAACAATTTCTACATTACGTTTCCTGTATTTACATTACAAGGTCTCTTCAAAAAGTATCACGAATTTTGTGTTTTATCCAAAATTATTTATTTATTCATAAATATCTATTTTGTCCCCTTCAAAGTAATCTCCATCAGATATTATACACTTGTGCTAGTGCCAACGTTTTTCCGAATCCTCGAAGAACTTCAAGAAATCATTTTTCGTGAGCTTGTTCAGCTCCACCTTCGATGCCGTCTTTATCTCCTCAATCGTAGCCTAGAGTCTCGTCGCTTTTTCATGGGCGTCTTCAGTTTTGGGGAACAAGAAAAAGTTACAGGCGGCCAGATCTGGGAAATACGGTTGTTTTTGGCCAAAAATTTGAGGAAGTCAAAAGTCAATTTTTGTTCTTCCACAATTCCGGATGTTTCTGGCGGGTTGCTTCGCGCAAATTACGAATAACTTGTAGATAATATTCCTTATTGACCGTTTGACCCTGTGGCAAGAACTCGATGCACCACGACCCCGCAATCGAAGAAAACTGTAAGCAAAACCTTCACATTCGATCTAACATGGGCAGCAGCTTCCACTGGGATGATTGAGCTTTGGTTTCCACGTGATAACGATAAGCCAATGATTTGTCACCAGTTATGACCATTTGGAGCAAATTTGTGTCATCGCGGACAATAGCTCCTTAGCAATGATAATGCGATGCTATTTGTGGTTGAAATTGAGCAATTTTAGTACGAATTTCGCGGCGACCGTCTCCTGCCTAAATCATTGGTAAAAATCGAATCGCAGGAGTCAATTGATATGTTTGGGTCTTCACCAGCTTCGGTGATTCGACGATTGTCCAATACTATTTTCTTCACTTCGTCAATGTTTTCGTCTGTTATTGATGTGCTCCGGCGTCCGGCACACTCTTCGTCGTTCACATCTTCTCGGCCCCTGACAACATTTTATACCACCAATTAACGTTGCTTCTGTCCAAGGTAGCTTCACCGTATGCCACAGTCCACATTCGAAATGCGTCGGCGTATTTAATTTTATTTTTCAGACAAAGTTTGATAGATTCTTTGATCCATTGTTTGGAATAAACAAAAATCGAAAACGAGCGAAGACGCATGCAAGCAAAGCAACAACCAAGATCAATTTTGCTGTTCACTACTTAATGGTCCTTACAAGCAAAAAAATGTTAAATGTTTCTAAATAGCGTTCAAGAAATTTCCTATAACTCCCCCGTCTAGATTAATTTGCGATCACATCATCGCCACATTTTCAACTAACTTGTCTAAAGTCTTTTAAAAACAACCGTTAAAGAAGATGATGGATGACCATCATAAGCGCAGCAATGTATTCTAAGCGGCGCGCTTGCTCCTATTTTGACATTTATTTTTTATTATTTAACTCGAGTTAGTTGCGGGAAGATTAACGACGAGCACAGCAGGGCATGATAAGCGGATCAACATGCAAAACTTTCAGTACTTAGAATGCACTAAATTGTTAATAAATTCGGGCATTACTCCAACGCAGTGATTCCTAACCTTTTTAATATTGTTGCCCCTGTGACCTATTAAGAAAACTGATTTTACCCTGACCTTAAAATGTTATCAATACAAACAACACAAACAAGTACAAATATCTTTAATAATCACAAATTGCACATCAGTCTTACAATTTCATATACCTAAACAATAAATTAAGTAAAAATAGTAGTGTAATGGTTGGTATAATTTTGCATTTTTCAAGTTTTTTGACGTGACAACGTCTTATAATTCGATGGAGCCGGCTGTACGCACAAAAAAACATGACTCATGCGGCGTTACCTCGCTCTGAGGCGTTCCATTTAAGGCTTGAAGTGCAAGCGAGAGCGCGGAACGAGCGACAAAGAGGCACAATCGGCCTCCGCGTTCGGCAGCGTTCGACATCTGTCTCTCTCCTACTTGAGTGAGCGAAGCGTCCGCGTGGACAGCTGCTATACAATAATACATTTCCATTTACCTCCTTCTCTATATCCATACAAAATATCTATCAAACAAATAAAATTAAAATTTTCTTTTGAAAAATGAAACCATTCCATCAGTATTTTCTTATGACGTTGTCACGTTCAACTATCGTCAGTAAACCGACTTTACAGACAACCGATTTTTTTTATGTTAGTTTTAATTTCGCTTAAAGCGCATCCTAAGTCATATTGCACATTTAGAAGGATTCTGGTCTTTGTTTTCAGTGTAACCAAAGTTGAAAAACCACTCTCACATCTATAGGTGATGGCAAAGGGTATTAGCATTTTTAAAGCTCTCTTAGCTAGAGCAGGATATTCGACACCAGCTTTTTGCCAAAATGAGCTAAGATCATAATTTTGAAAAAAGTAGTATTCTGGTGTAGTCTAAGATATTCTACTTTAGCCGCTACATCTTCTTTTTTAATAATGTTATCATCCGTAATAAATCGTCTTAATATCCAAGAACTAGACTGACGATTATCCATATCCGGAAAATATTGCTTCAGAGAGTTTATTGCTGCAGAAAACGCCGAACCACACAATTTCCGAATGTGATCTTGTTTTTTTTAATATTTACCAATAGTGCATACAGTTGTATAAACATCCACTCATCTATAATTTTATATTTTTACTATCTGGCTACGTATTTTAGGTCTTAATTATTAGGTTTTTTGTTACCCCCATAGAATAATTGATTTACCCCCGCGGGGGTAATTACCCCAGGTTCGGAATCACTGCTCTAACGTATTCGAAGTTCGAAGTCATCTACAGTATATCGTAATCTTTTAATATTTGCTGTTAACTATAATATTTCAAATGTTTGGCAAGAGCAGCAAATGATTTGAATCAAACAACAAATCCATTTCAATTAAAAAAATTTACTGGCGTCAAAAAGTGTTTCATGTAAATGATTTGACATTCAAATTATCTTAAAGATTGACGTTAAGGTTCGACCCAAGGTCGTTAAAGTTTCTGTCTAATGCTTTTCTCGATATAATGGTATTTAATAAAGATATTTCGGATATTTCATTGTTGAAAAACACGAACTAAAAAATTGAAGACAAATCAACTCCTATAATGATATTATCGATTGTAAAATTTTCAGTTCTTTCTATTGCTAGGGGCAAAAATATGCATTCCTATTTACAAAAAATGACTTGACCTGCAAATTGCCTTAGACGTCGAGATTTAGGCCCCCTCAAGGTCATAAAAGCTTTTGTACGAAGTTTTATCAAATATTGTGATTCAATAAATACATTTTGGATATTTGAATAATTTTAGTTTCTCAAAAATACAAACTGAAAAATTAAGAAAAAATCAACATCACTTATATCCTCGATTGTAGAATTTTCAGTTATTTTTATTGCTAGGCATGAATATGTGCATTCCCATTTAATGAAAATGGCTTCACCTGCTAATTATCATATAAGTCGAGTTTTAGGTCTCATTTAAGGTCATAAAAGCTCTGTCTAAAGCTTCCATCGGAATAATGAAATTCAGTAAAGATATTTGATTGCTCGTAACTTCTCAAAATTTAGACTGGAAAATTAAGAGCAAACAAACTTAAATGATATTTTTGACAGTGAAATTTTTCAGTTATTTCCATTGTTGTATTTCTATTCCCATTTAAAAGAAATGGCTTAACATACAAATGTCCTTGAAGGTAAGTTCAAGGCTTTCTGCAAGGTCAACAGCTGATTTTCCCTTCAAAAGCAACTTTTGTTTAAAACTTTTTCCAGAATAATGACATCTAATTAAGTTATTTTATTGTCTCAAGGTAAATGACTCACTTTGTTAATTATGTGAAGGTTTCCTTTTTTTATCAAAATATACATTACGTAGGAATCCTATTTATAAGTACAGTAGGAAGTTGACTTTCTGTAGAAAGTTTTCCTTTACCTTTTGTACATCTAAAAGTCGCAGAAAATTGTTGGAAATTAAAAATGAAGCTAATAAAATATGCAAGTAAAATAACTAAAGCCATATAATGGACAAGCAACACCGATAGAATCAAATAAACATTCGCTGCGTATAAATTCACCAAACAAATTCCATTAGAAACAGATCGAATAATTTTTCTTCCTTTTACATTTCAGGTCTTCTCCCCGAAGGACTACATCTGCAGAAAGGGGGACGTGGGCAAGGAGATGTATATAGTGAAACGTGGGCGCTTGCAGGTCGTCGCTGACGACGGGAAAACAGTTCTGGCGACACTCGGAGCAGGGTCAGTATTCGGTGAAGTGAGTGTCCTAGAAATCGCTGGAAATCGAACAGGAAATCGACGAACGGCTAATGTCAGATCACTCGGATATTCGGATTTGTTCTGTCTAGCCAAAGAAGACTTATGGCAAACTCTTGCCGACTACCCAGAGGTATGTCTATGCCATGCGAGTATACAACATAAGTGCCATTAATTATATACACTAAAAGCTCTTTATTCGCGGGGTATCAGTTCCATAAATATGCCGCGAATACAGAAACCGTGGGTATTGAATGGTAATTAGTATGAAATCATAGGGGATACATTCTAAAGTTCCAAAATAAAACCAATATGTATCAGAATAAAACCAATTTATTGAGAAATTCGCAATTAAAATAAATCGTTATTTAGGTTTATAAGCTTTAGGCAAGGGTTTAAAAAAATTAGTGCTTTCTTCTTGTTTTGAATTTTGAAATTAGTCCACTCGGTTACATCTTTTATAAAAGTCGCTCGCTACGTACCAACAGTCCATACTCAAAAGATGCCGTTATATTAAGGGGATTCAGTAGTTCATGCGCCGTAGAGTAAAAACATGCTTGTCGGTTCTAGATATCATGAGTTTAATATTTGGAACAGAGGTTTGAAATTTTGTAGTAAGATAGATAAAGCTTTGTTCTAAAGCCTGTCGAAGTCCATTTTTTAATTTTTTAATTTCTAGTGAAAATACGTGTCCTAGAAGAAGCATCAACTTTAAGCACTTGTAAAAGCTTTTAGTGACTATATTATTGAAAACCAAAAACGTACCGAGTTAGTGTGAACCTTTGTCTATTACCATACAAAAAATCATATATTTATCGCGCAGCGTTAAATCATAATGTTTATAATAGAAACCCATGTTTTCGGAAAAATTCACACTAGGCGCGAGCGGTCTATTGCGGTCAATCCCCTTAATAAATGCTTTTAATGACTATATAATTGAAAACCAAAAACGTACCGAGTTAGTGTGAACCTTTGTCTGTTACTATACAAAAAATCACATATTTATCGCGCAGCGTTAAATCATAATGTTTATAATAGAAACCCATGTTTTCGGAAAAATTCACACTAGGCGCGAGCGGTCTATTGCGGTCAATCCCCTTAATAAATGACACCGATTTTTTTTGTATCCGCGACTAATGAAATTTTTAGCCGCGAACACAGGAACTGTAATCAGTTAGTTGATCATTTGAATTGTTTCTACACATCATTAATTGAATTAAATTATCATCACGGAATAATTATTAAGTGCAAACCCATAAATGAGACCCTGGTTTTGGTATGACATTTTATTTTAGGCAAGGGCAAGTTTAATGGAAAGAGGTTGTCAACTTTTGCGTAAGGACGGCCTTCTGGACGAGGATGTGTTCAAAAGAGCTAAACAAGAACAAGAGTCTGTGGAGCAAGCCATGAAAAGACTGGAATCGACCGTGGAAACTTTACAAACGCGAGTTGCCCGGCTTTTGGCCGAGTTTACAGCCAGTCAGGCGAAACTTAAGCAACGGCTTACTAGGATAGAAATAAGGTAAATTTATGTTCTTTCGCCGTTATCATTAAAGGGTTATCAGTTCAAAGACGAGTTGAACACCCTGATCTGAACCAATCTTCACATTTTCCCAAAACTAGATCATCCCACATCCTATTTGCAAACAGTAATCTAAATTAGATTTTCACTGCCCTTATTTGCACCCGTTTCTTTTTCTAATGTCTTAGACTTAGATGTTGTCTTACCATTTTATCTTTTAGAATGGTCGCCTTTAGCGGGTTTTCATAAATAATCGCAGAACGCCGAATTTTATTAGTTTTTGTGACTACCTTTTCTTGCTAAATTAAATTATTTAAGGAATACTAACTTCATCATTAAAATAAAAATAATAATCGTATCGCTGGTAAAATAATTAACATCGTTTGGATCAAGTAAATTAGAATTCCCTAGTTGAATTTCTGAGATTGAAACCAGAAATAGCTTCTAACGAGTTTTGCGTAGGATTCCGTTGTAATACACCAAGCAAACCCTATTAAAACTGGAACAACGATCCTAGTTTTAAAGTTCGAAGCAATAAATCTATTCCTTTAAAGTAGAAAAAGGAAGCTAGCGAATTACTAACTATCTATCGAGTTACGGCAGTCTGTGCTATGTGGGCTTCCACTGATATCTGCTGCTAACTTGAAGTATTTGGTCGGCAGTTTTTCGAGTCTGCCTATGGCGTGCTGATGATGTTAAATAAGGTTGAAATCGCGTTCAATCGCTAAATTACTGACCAACAACTTTATCATACAGGGCATTTCTAAAATAATTAGCAAACTTTGGAGGGTGCTAAGTAGTTGCAATAGGGAATCGTACGGTTAAGAGACAAAAAAATTTCCTGGCCGGGAATTGACAACAGAGGAATTGAGTTAACAACTAAGCAGCTGCATCGATGAAGAATGTAAACAGTGACGGTTAATAAAGTAAATATCGCTACTATATGTACATAATAAAAAACAAAATTGAGTGCGGTGTTGCATTGTCGTATTTCCCCAAGTGATCCTGCCAGGGCCGGACTAGCTCTTGCCTGTGTTTTCAAATACTATTATGTCGAAAATGGTTAACTATAGTGCCATTCTAGAGAAGTGAATATTAGGAAGACAGTCAGACAAGAATGCACACTGTCACCGCTACTTTTTCATTTATACATCGAAGGCGCAATCAACATCATTAAAGACGGTACAACTGTAAGGATAGATATACAGGGGCAAAAGATTAGTATGCTTAGATTTGCAGATGATATAGCAGTATTAGTATCTAGCAAGAAGTTAGAAGTAGCTTTAAATAAAATGGTATTGACAAGAGTATTGTATGAAAATAAATAAAAGTAAAACGAAAATACTGGTATGCAAGGGAAGAAAAAGTAGGGAAAGAGCGAATATAAAGATGGGAGACGAAAGATTAAAAGAAGTGACTGATTTTAGGCATTTAGGAAGAGCAGTAGGGATATAAAGCAGAGGATAACGCACGGTCGAGTCGCCTTCAATAAAATGAAGTCACTTCTATGCTCGCGAACGATTAATTTAGAAATTCAAGAAAGATTGTTAAAGGTGTATGTTTGGAGCGCGACGCTGTACGGGTGCGAAGTATGCATGGTGGGCGTGACGAAACAGAAAAGATTAGAAGTGTTCGAAATGTGCTGTTACCAGCGAATGATGAGGATACCGTGGACAGAGAAGGTAAGAAATAAAGATGTATTAGAAAGTATAGGATAACGGAGGACTCTATGTAAGTCAATAAAAATAAGCGAGATAGGTTAGTAGAACACCTTGTCAGGCATGAAGGTTTAGTCAGGTACATATTAGAGGCAGTGCAGGTAGTCGTAGATTAGATTCCTGTTCGCAAATAGTTAGGTATGTGGGATGTTCTAGTATTAGGGAAATGCGAAGATTAGCTCAGGATAGGCAGCACTGGAGTTGGGTGTCCAACCAGCAGCGTTGCCAGACCTCCAGTTTTAGCAGGAGATCTCCTGCTTTTTTGAAAATTCTCCTGTTCTGTATTTTTTTCAAATCTCCCGCTTTTTAATTTTAACTTTCTTTTTCTTCACTAGAGGTAGTCTTTGCTATTATAGAGAGATATATAACCATATACATGTGTAACATATACTAAACACCACAGGCGATGCATGCGTATTTTATTTTAACAAGCTGAACTGAAATTTCTTTTCTGCATTAAAAGATCCGATATATATATTCATTAACACTCATTCAGATTTAACCATTAATTTTTGACAGGTAATTGCATTGTAGTCTCTTTGACAATATTCTAACCTTAAACATTAACAATACTATCAAATTTTATAATTGACCATACTTTCAAATGGTAATAGTTTGGATCTCCCGCTTTTGTTCTTACGCCTCCTGGTTTTTGGAGCTGCCACCTACAGTTTTTTATAAAATCTGTCTAGCAACACTGCCAACCAGTCTTAGGACTGACGATCTTATGATGATCATGAGTGTCCTTCACCCTTTACAAACTTGCTACTTATTTCAGAAATACCCTGCATATAAAAATGCTTTTTATTTGGTATGATGGTATGCTGTTTCTACGATTCAATTCAATAATTCCCAATTCTCTAATGGAATTATTTCCAGATAATTAATAGAAAAAAAAGTTCATAATTGAGATGAAGGTTTGGTGACAACTACTTCCAATTACTGTTTTGCATATCGTGAATCTTCAACGTAAACCAGACGTATAGTTGTTAATTAGTATTACTGGGACGTGTTTCAATTTGCAAAATTGGAAACCAGAATGAGTTTGATATGCAGATTTTGCTTGTTAATTAAAACTGATCGCAACCGTACTGAACAACTGTTTGGAAGAAGCATTATCATTAAAAAAAAATGGGTAGACAGTTTGCTTTTGTCAGACTTTCAAATTAAAAATTATTCACATTGTATAAAGCAACCAACCTTTGTTTTGCAGATATGCATTTAATTAATTTAACAGGCTAATAACAAGTCGCCCTATCTCCCAATTCAATGTATTCTACATTTATATAGTAAAAAATTAAAATTAGTATTAGCATCTAATAAAAAGTTACTTTATGTCTGAAAAATGGGCTATTCTATAGGTATACTGCTAATTGGAATAAAATAATTAAATCTCAACCGGTGAATTCCTCTGGAAACGGTGAACAAAGTTGAAGAGCTACTTAATCGATGCCTACCTATCTATATATATATAAATCGTCTAGAAAATATAAATTACGATGCCACGAGCAAACACAGACGTCAAACTTAGAATAATCCTCTCATTTTTTGTCTAAAATATGCTGAACATATTTTTACACGACGCCTACTTAAAAACTTAATTACACAAAGTTTAATTAAATCTGATCGTATGGGTTCAAAAGGTCACTAACTAGATGAATCAAATTGAAATACATCTGGATAGGGGTTGGAGAATTTCCACTTTCCCTTTCATTCTTGAAGTAGTTTAGAAAGTGCAGTTTACGACACTGAAATATTGCAATGCTGCCAACATAGACCAAATGGTTTAAGAGAATAAAGGTCATGGATGCCTATTATTCAACATAGTAGGCAACTGTCATAGGGGCTATCAAATAAAAGGATAGAGATGACCATGACAACACTGACTTAGTTTGGTGTTTATTTTCTATCTTAACCTTCGTATTCGTATTCGCCAGAAGGGAAAGTTGGTAACACAGCAAATGCTTGTCATTTTGCAAAGCCAACTTTAGAGGTGATGTCGTGAACTGCACGTCTGTCTTATTTATTTTAAAAACAAACTTGA
The DNA here is from genome assembly GCF_000699045.2 of Agrilus planipennis. Taxonomy (NCBI): domain Eukaryota; kingdom Metazoa; phylum Arthropoda; class Insecta; order Coleoptera; family Buprestidae; genus Agrilus; species Agrilus planipennis. The sequence goes on from NW_020438922.1 coordinate 170,887, forward strand.
AAGTTTTCCATTCATAAATCGGATGACTTGCACAATAAGAGCAATTTTGTCTATACCTACAATAAGAAACGATTGTATAAGTTGTAGTTATCAATTTCTTTCAATTGGTAAACGTATGATGGCCAAAATATTGGGGAAATACCTTGCAGACCGTGAAATATGCAAAACTTATCAGAGAATTATGCTGATGCTGCGTTCACACGAGAATTCGTGTGGCTTTCATCGATCGCCTCGGATGTTCTCGTGGGAACGCGGCATTATGTTCTGGTTCGTGCCCAACTTCACACATATCATAATCTGCCATCGTCTCAACTTGTTGCACAACGTGCTACTATGTTTATGTTCTATTGTTCTACTACTAGGTCCCAAAATAAGGATGTTGATGCTGTGTTCACACGAAAATTCGCATGACATTCATTAATTGCCTCGGACATTCTCGTAGGAACGCGGCATTACGTTCTGGTTCATGCCCAACTTCACATATATAATTTGCCAACGTCTCAACTTGTTGCACAATGTACTACTATGTTTATGTCCTATTGTTCTACTATTAGGTCCCAAAATAAGGATGCTGATGCTGTGTTCACACTAGAATTCGTATGACATTCATCAATTGTCTCGAACGTTCTCGTGGGAATGCGGCATTACGTTCTGGTTCATGCCCAACTTCACATATATCATAATCTGCCAATATCTCCACTTATTGCACAATGTACTACTATATTTATGTTCTATTGTTCTACTATTAGGTCCCATAATAAGGACGATGAAGCCCAAGACATTTTATCGGCCCCTTCCACGAGGAGGAGACTTCGTTCGTTGGACGTGAGAAGACGAAACTCAAATTTTGACGACATATCCCGTCACAAGACGATGTAGCAATGCCTTAAGAAAATATTTCTAGTGCATTGTTTATTTATCAGATTAACTGTCACTGTACATGTAAGTACTTAAAGCACAAATATACATTATTATTAATACTAATTTTAAGTGAGAGTGAAACAAATCGGACGGCTTTAACCAAAGTGAATTAAGCAACACCAGCGATAGATTATTAAATTTAATCGTATATCTATTGTCTAAAAGTAAATCACCGCTAAAATAATTAATTTTACAATTAGGCAATTTTTTGCAAAATTAATTTACAATAATAATATGCTTCGTTAAGTTAATTATAAAAAATGCAGTTGCAACCATTTTTTTGTATAAATAGATCAGTATTGAATAGGATTTGTTGATAAATGACGAAAGTGACCAAACCAAGATTAGAACCCAAGACCTACCCCGTTTTAACAACCGTGCGCTATAATCTTGGGTACGATCGCTATACATACAATTTATAGTGTCCGACCGAAACTGGTTTTTACGACCGAAACCGAAACCGAAACCGAAACCGAATTTCGGCAACGGTCTCACTTTCGACCGAAACCGAAACTTCCTTATAAGGATCATGTTTTGAGAGAAAAACAAAGAAAACGTTATTATAATCAGTTTTATTTTTTTATCTTTAAATCACATAGCTCTGCTGTCTTTGACATTTTCACTTATTGATAATCAAATCAAAATCAACATAACAACCCCTCATTTAAGGAAATACTTTAATTGCGCCTTAAAAATACTTTAAATTGGTGAGATGTTTATTTGAGTAAGTATAGTATACTTCGCTTGGATGGAATTTAACGCGCCGAATATGACCGAGCAGAGCGCGAAAACCCCCGAACGCAGTTTCGGTTTCGGTCGTAGTTTCGGCAGGTTTGCCGCCGAAACCGAAACTAAATCGAAACTCGTTTTTTTTGTCGAAACTCGACCGAAACCGAAACCGAAACCGAACTTTCTGTCGGACACTAATAATAATTTATATTGCTATTCAAATCGTTTTATTCATATATTTTTAAAACTACTGAGTACTGGCTTGGTTTTTTGGGTCCGAGGGCTCCTATTAAAGAGGAACTTCTCTATTTGTTTTTAAATTTATACCAAAATTAAAAGCATGTGTAGCAATCCTGTTAATAAATTCCTAGTTGGATGGTCAGAAAATGAAATTAACATGTTATCTTCATTTAATATTACTGCAACTGCATATTTAAATGCAAAAATTAAGAATGTAAAGGCTTGGCGTTATTTTTCCTTTGTGTACTACTAATTACTAATTGTACTTGAAAATAAACGAACCAAAAACGATAACGTCATAAGCGGTATCGCAAAACATATCTATCTTATAAATAATAATTAGAACAAAACCATTAATGTAACGTATTCAATGTACCAAAATATCAAAATGATTATTGCATTGTGGTACTACTAGTAGATATAGAGATTCAAGCCTTATATATGTGATAATAATTTTAATATTATTAAAGCAAGTAGAATTATTATACACCGTGTAAATATATATATAAATAATTATATATGTATATTATAAATGAATTGTACTTGTTAAGTTCATGTGTTGTTTATAATAGTAGGCAGCTAATATTTTTTAAACAAATGTTTTATTATTTAGTCAATAAAAATGTTAAATACCATCCTAATTAGTGTATTGTTATTAATTATTTATCAATTATAGACGTTGTAAAGAAAAATTTTAAGAGTAAATATAAATTTTATTTGGAAGTGTTAAGGTTTTCTCTGTTCCTCGGTGTGTTTTACGTTTAAAAAGTTCTACATTATAAGAAGGCAAAACGCCCAGAACTTAGCTTAAAACAGCTACCTAAGAATTGGGAAAAAAGGAAATAACCGAAGGTCACAACGAGAAGTAGTAAAGAATGACCAAGTAGCAATAATGTTTAGTAAATTAGACAAAAACAGCTGGAAGGAAATTAGATAAGCAAAATATCAGGGTCGGCTTTATAACTGCTTAGTTGATTTCCTAAATTTCTGAGAATGTTAAACTTTCTTTTAAAGTCCCATGCTGGCAACATACTCAAATTCTGCTTGTCTGTATTTAATTGGTGTAATGCTATTCCTTTTTTCTTATTTTGTGGCCGCTGCAATTCCTACCTGACATCTCTTTTCTATGTTTACGATATTCCCTACAACGTCTGTCATGAGTAAAAGTAGGCGTTCTGTCAACGACCGCTCTAGTCTAGTAAGTTGGAAGAAGAAAGTAAATGCTATAGTTCTATTGCAGACTATGCCAATTTTGAACGAGCCAACTATAGGTTGGTACGACATCTTTTCAAGCGTAAATGTCTAGTTAGAGACGTGTCGAATTCTATAAAGAATACCAAATTCTTAAAACTATAGTTAAGTCACCAAGACTATTTTCCTCGAATTGGACTAAAATATATGGACGATATTTTTGCGGGGTATTACCCAAGTCTTTTTTGTTAAACTACATTCATCTTTTTCTTCTGTTAAATTTACTACTGAAATGGAAAAGAATGGAAACCCACCATTTTTTAGATGTTTTGGTTATAAGAAATAAGAATTCTTTCGAATTCAATATCTATAGAAAACCTACCAATACTTCTAGATTTATAACCAGACTCTTATCATCACAGTCAACATAAAATGGTCAGTTTTAGTTGTCTAGTACGTACGTTACTTAGTTTTCCACTAAATAAGGATAGGTACTACAAGTAACTTTCTACAATATAATTGTAATATTACTGATAAAATAAAATATAAAAATTATATTTCAAAATCCTCAACTTTTCAAAAAGAAACCATCAAAACCAATTTTATTACTATACACGAGCCAATATTCAACCGAAGACTCGAGAAAATTTTTCGTAAACGAGATGCATATAATTCATGCCTGATCTCTCTTCAAACTCTTCTTAAGGAAAATCAATGATATATATGAAATTCCATTGTAAAGGTTCTGGTATGAAATATGTTGGGCAAACTAGGCGCTCAGTTTACATTAGGTTCAAAGAGCATTTAGCTCATACCAGGTTTGATAGAACTGAAAAATC
>NW_020438922.1:175087-182402 GCF_000699045.2 Agrilus planipennis
GCGGACGCATCGCTCACTCAAGTAGGAGAGAGACAGATGTCGAACGCTGCCGAACGCGGAGGCCGATTGTGCCTCTTTGTCGCTCGTTCCGCGCTCTCGCTTGCACTTCAAGCCTTAAATGGAACGCCTCAGAGCGAGGTAACGCCGCATGAGTCATATTTTTTCGTGCGTGCAGCCGCTCCATCGAATTATAAGATGTTGTCACGTCAAAAAGATGTTACTTCCACCTAAAGAACAAGCGTCAAAATCAAACGTCAATTACTTGAACTGTCTAATGACAAACGATATTACAAACAACTCATGTCAAAAATAACCTAATTTATAATGAAACTGTAAAAATTTTAAGTTGAAAATGATATTATTCGCATCTGCAAGAAATCATTTAAGTGATGTCCGTTTCGGCCATTCGTGTACCATTTGTTGCACCGTTCCTGGATTTTTGGACAAATAATGTCAATAAATACTTTTACAAACACAGGCAACAACGCAACTGTTGCTCTTGGACCAGTAAGTCTATTCTGAGTTTGTACTTCAAGACTATAAACACATTAATATATGTATACGAGGTCTATTCAAAAAGTATCGAGAATTTTGTGTTTTTTGAATATCTATACACATCAAAAGAGCGTTGTTTTTCGATCGATTAGAAATCATTTAATATACAACTTGATTATAAACCAATGAGTTATTTGTCTTTGAAATTACCCATTTATTCTATCTGTAGTAAATATATATATAATTGGTATTCATTTTTTTTATATATGTATAATTAATGTTTTTATAGAATTAAATTCATCACCAAGTTGTTGTATCCCAAATCCTGCGTCGATATCAAAAGTTGGTGAGTATGATGATAAATATGGACACGTTTTAAAATAACTTAAGTATATTCTTATATGTGCGTTTTCTATTTAGATTCAATATGTTGCGTAGAAAAAAGACCGAAGAAATGCATGAAGAGACCAGGCACGTAAATGAGTTTCAAATATGAAAATCCTATTTATTAAAACTTCTTACATTTTCCAGTATCTAACTGCAAGTCGTCCCAAAGTTGTTCAAGCATTATTCCTTGTTCAAAAGGTTAGTATTTTTAGTACAGTATACCATTTAATATAGATATTTAGTCGTTGCAGAGGTTTCAAATAATTCGTTACCTTCAATTATACTCAATTCAACTAAGCCGAATTAATGCATATTGATGTTGTGTATTTGTACAGTATACATATAAATACGGTAGGTTCACTCCTGACTTTTCAATGATATTCTGTATAATCTAGCCCCTGATTAGCTGGAAACTCGTAGATGAGTTTGTGAATCGTCAGCAGGAGGCGGATGCTTGGGCGTGACTGGGAAGTGAACCTACATTACAGAATATTTTTACTGTGGTATTTTTTCGGGACAAAAAAAGATATTGTATGAAAATAAATAAAAGTAAAACAAAAATGCTGGTATGCAAGGGAAGAAAAAGTCGGGAAAGAGCGAATATAAAGATAGGAAACGAGAAATTAGTGGAAGTAGAAGTGGCTGATTTTAGATATCTAGGAAGTCAAAGGAGTCAGGACGGAAAGAGTAGTAGGGATATAAAGCAGAGGATAGCGCAGGGTCGAGTTGCCTTCAAAAAGAATCATTTCTATGTTCGCGAACGGTTAATTTAGAAATTCGAAAAAGGTTGTTAATGGTGTATGTGTGGAGCGCGGTGCTTTACGGGTGCGAAACATGGACGGTGGGCGCGGTGGAAAAGAAAAGGCTAGAAGCCTTCGAAATGTGGTGTTACCTGCGAATGATGAAGATACCGTGTATAGAGAAGGTTAGAAATAAAGAGATATTAGAAAGAATAGGAGAACAGAGAATTTAATGGAAGTCAATAAAAAATAGACGGGAGTTGTTAGTAAGATACCTTCTCAGGCATGAAGGTGACATATTAGATGCAGAAACGGGAGTTAGGAGGGGCAGAGGTAGACCTAGATTAGATTACTGTTCGCAAATAGTTGTGGGTTGTTCTAGTTTTGGGAAAATGCGAAGATTACCTCAGGATAGGAAAAAGTTGAGACGCGTGTCTTAGGATTGACGACCTTATGATGATTATTATGATGATGATGATGATTTGTTTCGGTCTTGGTGGTTGTCCAGGTTGATGATATTTCACTTACTTATTATCGAGCGGTCTACGAGACATTTTTGATCAGGATAACCACCACGCCACCCTTGAGAAAGCAAGGTGCACCTATAGACGTAGCATCGGGATGTAAGGTGTAGTTTTCGAAAGCAACTACTGGGAATCCCGAAAACAAATACACAACGTATATTAAACGCCGACCCTGAATGCCTAGACAAACTTAAGATACATACTGAATTTTGCATTATGATAAGGAAGACTTAATTGTTCTTTCATAAATCTGTTACTTTTCAGGTTCGCCATGTAATGTTCCAAAGCCTGAGAAAATCAAAAACAGTAAGTATCTTTACAAATAACCGCACGTAGGTATGTACCTGTTAAAGTAATGGCAAACCACGCAATATGCTCAATAAAAATTACTATTCAAAAGAGCATTCAAATAAATCTCTGATTGATGCTACAATGTTTATATTCGGTACAAATGCAAGTTTTTCTATTAGAAATTTTTTTAGTATGTTTCTACCTAATTTGACGTTTAATGATCTTAGGTTATTATTAATTGTCTTTGTCATTTTCAACTTACAAATTTTAGTGTTTTCCTTTCATGTACTGTCTCCATCTAATTTCAACTACATATTGTTATAAATAAAAGAAACGTGAATAGATATGAACTGGTAAAATAATGGAAGTGAAAAGAGTATATTATACGCTTTATTGTTGAAACAACAACAGTTCAAGGAAATGTCTAGAAATACTGAAACCAGTTCACAAGGTGTTTATAAAATCATGAAGTTACACTTCATTAGCTATTTACGTTTTAGATGATAAAGGCTTTCGAGCGTTTCATCTGTACATATACTTCGTTTACTTTCTGTAGCGATGTGACCTTCAGTTTGACCGGCGCGAAGTAGAAAAGAACAGCACTAGGCCAGAAAAGAAAGGAGACAACTCTCGGCCAAACTCTTAACCGGTGAGGAGCGTATAATCCATACAGTACTGCACGGAAAAATTGACCATTTTATCCACTATAATTTCATTGCTCAAATGTGCTGTTATTGGTACTATTTACTACTGAAAATATCAACGAGATGTTTATTTATATTTGAAGACATATTAAAGGCTTTAACGCTTGTTTTCGACTCGCACTACTATTCATGACTGAACAAAACTTTTGGCAGGTACTGTATGAAAAGGTATGTTTAATGAACAAGAGTCGAGCGTATAATGAGCTTTTTTCCCTACCTACGATTTTGCCAGCGCGCATCCAAGATATTGGAAGGGGCACATCGCTACAGAAAGTAAATGAAGTATACATCTCAAATCAAATTTTGATAGACCTAAAGAATTTAGAGAAGTAGTATAGCGATAGTTATTTACTACGTAATCTATTAAAAAAAACACAACAGTATGCGAACTTCCGCATCACTTTTCCTTTCTTGGAAATTAGATTGAACTGGTCACTTACATAGTAAAATTAGGGGAAGGTGTTTTAAACAATTTTCTTTCGTTTCCTTTACGAGATTGACAATTACTAATATAATTACAACAGATACTGTTTTTGGAGCATCACCTACGAGATAGGCAGAGATTTAACTTTTATCCATCTCAACTTAACCTAACCTACGCTATCTAACCCAACATAAGACAAACTAACAGAAGCTACGTTAGCTGGTATTAAGACGGATAACAATTTTCCCTTTCCTCTGGGGGTTATTCCTGCAGCATCTCGTAGTGGAGGCTTCTAATATAACTTTATAATTGAACCATTTTAAACCATTTTTAAGAAAAAAGGTTAATTTTTCCAAAACTCCGTGATACGGAACTTTCTAGTACTTCTAGTACTTTCTAGCAGTTATGGAACATTGTCAATAAAATAAAACAAGGTTACACAGGATTTTTTTCACAAATTATTTATTGCAAGGAAAAATACTACTTCTCTATCTTATCATGAGATTATTTTTAATCCTAATAGTAAACTAGAGACCCAGAGGACGTATTAAATCAAAGCTTTTTGATTCGAGGCACCCTATATATTTAAAATCTATATTCCAGACGCGTCAGTTTCTTCTTTACCACAGGACTACGACACCACCAATCCCCACGATCAAAGTCAAAATAAACATCGAAGAGATTCAGGTATCGCATAACATTATGTTCGAAATAAACTGATAAAAAAGGTAGACGTATCGTCGCACATGGCTGAAGTGAATACTTCTTAGAAAACAAGTGTATAAGATTCTTACTTTACTCAAAGCTTATTAAAACAAATGTGAGACTGGACCAATACACTGGACAAAACTCCTTGTACTCCACGTTCATTTTTTGTCCTTGTCGCATAAAAGTATTCACTTCCAAAATTTAAAGTATTGGAATTATTGAAGAGAGCCCTTTGAAAAGTCGCTGTCTTTGCTACAAACGAAGTTTCTCCTCTGTTATGTCTACTGAGTTACACTTTTTTCAATTGTAGGGTTCTGTACCCATAGGCAATTGGATCTTGTTCCTAATTAAGCTTAAAGTGTTTGTTAATCTGCCATAAGGCTTTATTTCAGTAACGGTGAGAATTAGCCACTTAAAATGTTCAAAGAATGTACATGTTTGTTATTTTAGCACAAATTTTACCAAATGATGACGTATTCATAAAACTTAATACTAAGGGATATAATACTCATTTACACCCATTGATATTCTAAAAATTTTACTCCAGTTGTATTTCAAAAACGTGTAATCATGCAAGTGCCATATTAATTCTATCGTTAAAATAAAAATCCCGGACAGAGGTAACTTGTCTAGCGTGGTACAGAACCCTCGAATACAAAGGTCATTCAAATATAAACGAGCCTTTTACTCTTGTGGACTTGGAAAGCGTTTAGCCGGTAGGCGTAGCGTTTGATAGGGAAGGGGGTATTGCTTCTAAATGACTCAAGGCCAAACGGGTCGCAGGACCGATTTGTTAAGTTGTCGTCGCAATGAGCGAAATAGAGGTTCACCATTATAATTTATGCATCATTATAAAATTTTTAACGAATGAAGGCGTTAAACTTGCCAAAATTCGAGACCGAGATCATGTAAAGTTCAGGGAGGATGTACGCTCATGATAGCGAATAAAAGCCTGGTGTGCCGAATTCAAGAAAGGGCGTGCAAATGTACAAAATTTGAGTCATCCAAGATTTGCCGTTCGCGAACTCATTCAAAGAGATTGGCGCTTGACCGTGACAAAAATAAGTAAAGTAATGGGAATCAGTGTTGGGAGTGTACACAGCATTATCCGAGACCAACTTAAACTCCGAAAAATCGCGGCAATATGGATGCCACGTTTGCTTACCCATGAAAACAAAAATGCGAGAATTGAAGTTTATCAGGCGCTTCTTGCTCGGTTTCACAACCAAGGGGAGGCATTTTTGCATCATATTGTAACGTGCGATGAAATTTGGATTCACCACTACACTCCCTAGTCGAAGAGGTCCAGTATAGAGTGGAGAACAAAAGGAGTCAGGACCATCGAAGGCGAAAACTCCCTTGTCAGCTGGGAAGGTGATGTTGATTGAACGACGTTTTGAGACTCTCAAGGAGTTTTGCTCCTCGATTTTCTATAAAATCGTCGTACGATAAACGCTCCAATTACTGTGACCTTCTTGACAAGGTTCGAGCTGCCTTTCGGCCAAAAAGACGCCGGCGTCCAATCCAAAATATCCTGCTTCTGCATGATAATGCAACACCCAACAATTCAGCCCTAATGGTCCAGAGATTAATGAAAATGCTTTGGACTAAACTCGACCACCCTCCCTACAGCCCTGATCATTCACCATGCGATTTTTATTTATTTGGACCTTTCAAGGAAGCACTTGGTGGGGAGTGTTTTGCGAACAATCAACAGGTCGAACAGTTTGTGCGTAAATGGTTGAATACTTGCCCGAAGTTATGCATCGAAAATGGCATGAAAAAACTACCTGTTCGATGGGAAAATGTATAAATAAAGAAGAGAACTATGTAGAAAAATTACTATCAAGTATGTTTNACCAATACTTCTAGATTTATAACCAGACTCTTATCATCACAGTCAACATAAAATGGTCAGTTTTAGTTGTCTAGTACGTACGTTACTTAGTTTTCCACTAAATAAGGATAGGTACTACAAGTAACTTTCTACAATATAATTGTAATATTACTGATAAAATAAAATATAAAAATTATATTTCAAAATCCTCAACTTTTCAAAAAGAAACCATCAAAACCAATTTTATTACTATACACGAGCCAATATTCAACCGAAGACTCGAGAAAATTTTTCGTAAACGAGATGCATATAATTCATGCCTGATCTCTCTTCAAACTCTTCTTAAGGAAAATCAATGATATATATGAAATTCCATTGTAAAGGTTCTGGTATGAAATATGTTGGGCAAACTAGGCGCTCAGTTTACATTAGGTTCAAAGAGCATTTAGCTCATACCAGGTTTGATAGAACTGAAAAATCCAGGGTTGCCCATCATATTCATACCGAAAATAATGGGATTAGTATTGACAAACTTAATTAATGAAAGAAATTAGAAGAAATTACTTCTTGATAGTTTTGAAAGTATGTTTATTTGTAACATTTTCTATAACAATAAATAATTTTGATAGTGTAAGAATTTTTGATTGATTTAAGTAATTACCTAATGTTTTTGGATTTTCCTTCAGTTTTGGAATAATGGAGACCTTATTATTTGATATTTGTTTCAACATGGTACATTTAGCCGTTGCTGGAAAAAAGGATCTCAAAGACAGACGGATTACAATGTGAGACTCTAAAAAAGTGGAATATAGAAGAAACCCAAAAAAGAAAAGAAAAAGACTAATGGTGATATACAAAAAGAGAGAAAGAGAAGTCCTAAACATAAAAAAAAACTGAAAATTTAAAAAAAAAATCGGTTGTCTGTAAAGTCGGTTTACTGACGATAGTTGAACGTTACAACGTCATAAGAAAATACTGATGGAATGGTTTCATTTTTCAAAAGAAAATTTTAATTTTATTTGTTTGATAGATATCTTGTATGGATATAGAGAAGGAGGTAAATGGAAATGTATTATTGTATAGCAGCTGTCCACGCGGACGCATCGCTCACTCAAGTAGGAGAGAGACAGATGTCGAACGCTGCCGAACGCGGAGGCCGATTGTGCCTCTTTGTCGCTCGTTCCGCGCTCTCGCTTGCACTTCAA
>NW_020438922.1:185498-221612 GCF_000699045.2 Agrilus planipennis
ACCATTTACTACTGAAAATATCAACGAGATGTTTATTTATATTTGAAGACATATTAAAGGCTTTAACGCTTGTTTTCGACTCGCACTACTATTCATGACTGAACAAAACTTTTGGCAGGTACTGTATGAAAAGGTATGTTTAATGAACAAGAGTCGAGCGTATAATGAGCTTTTTTCCCTACCTACGATTTTGCCAGCGCGCATCCAAGATATTGGAAGGGGCACATCGCTACAGAAAGTAAATGAAGTATACATCTCAAATCAAATTTTGATAGACCTAAAGAATTTAGAGAAGTAGTATAGCGATAGTTATTTACTACGTAATCTATTAAAAAAAACACAACAGTATGCGAACTTCCGCATCACTTTTCCTTTCTTGGAAATTAGATTGAACTGGTCACTTACATAGTAAAATTAGGGGAAGGTGTTTTAAACAATTTTCTTTCGTTTCCTTTACGAGATTGACAATTACTAATATAATTACAACAGATACTGTTTTTGGAGCATCACCTACGAGATAGGCAGAGATTTAACTTTTATCCATCTCAACTTAACCTAACCTACGCTATCTAACCCAACATAAGACAAACTAACAGAAGCTACGTTAGCTGGTATTAAGACGGATAACAATTTTCCCTTTCCTCTGGGGGTTATTCCTGCAGCATCTCGTAGTGGAGGCTTCTAATATAACTTTATAATTGAACCATTTTAAACCATTTTTAAGAAAAAAGGTTAATTTTTCCAAAACTCCGTGATACGGAACTTTCTAGTACTTCTAGTACTTTCTAGCAGTTATGGAACATTGTCAATAAAATAAAACAAGGTTACACAGGATTTTTTTCACAAATTATTTATTGCAAGGAAAAATACTACTTCTCTATCTTATCATGAGATTATTTTTAATCCTAATAGTAAACTAGAGACCCAGAGGACGTATTAAATCAAAGCTTTTTGATTCGAGGCACCCTATATATTTAAAATCTATATTCCAGACGCGTCAGTTTCTTCTTTACCACAGGACTACGACACCACCAATCCCCACGATCAAAGTCAAAATAAACATCGAAGAGATTCAGGTATCGCATAACATTATGTTCGAAATAAACTGATAAAAAAGGTAGACGTATCGTCGCACATGGCTGAAGTGAATACTTCTTAGAAAACAAGTGTATAAGATTCTTACTTTACTCAAAGCTTATTAAAACAAATGTGAGACTGGACCAATACACTGGACAAAACTCCTTGTACTCCACGTTCATTTTTTGTCCTTGTCGCATAAAAGTATTCACTTCCAAAATTTAAAGTATTGGAATTATTGAAGAGAGCCCTTTGAAAAGTCGCTGTCTTTGCTACAAACGAAGTTTCTCCTCTGTTATGTCTACTGAGTTACACTTTTTTCAATTGTAGGGTTCTGTACCCATAGGCAATTGGATCTTGTTCCTAATTAAGCTTAAAGTGTTTGTTAATCTGCCATAAGGCTTTATTTCAGTAACGGTGAGAATTAGCCACTTAAAATGTTCAAAGAATGTACATGTTTGTTATTTTAGCACAAATTTTACCAAATGATGACGTATTCATAAAACTTAATACTAAGGGATATAATACTCATTTACACCCATTGATATTCTAAAAATTTTACTCCAGTTGTATTTCAAAAACGTGTAATCATGCAAGTGCCATATTAATTCTATCGTTAAAATAAAAATCCCGGACAGAGGTAACTTGTCTAGCGTGGTACAGAACCCTCGAATACAAAGGTCATTCAAATATAAACGAGCCTTTTACTCTTGTGGACTTGGAAAGCGTTTAGCCGGTAGGCGTAGCGTTTGATAGGGAAGGGGGTATTGCTTCTAAATGACTCAAGGCCAAACGGGTCGCAGGACCGATTTGTTAAGTTGTCGTCGCAATGAGCGAAATAGAGGTTCACCATTATAATTTATGCATCATTATAAAATTTTTAACGAATGAAGGCGTTAAACTTGCCAAAATTCGAGACCGAGATCATGTAAAGTTCAGGGAGGATGTACGCTCATGATAGCGAATAAAAGCCTGGTGTGCCGAATTCAAGAAAGGGCGTGCAAATGTACAAAATTTGAGTCATCCAAGATTTGCCGTTCGCGAACTCATTCAAAGAGATTGGCGCTTGACCGTGACAAAAATAAGTAAAGTAATGGGAATCAGTGTTGGGAGTGTACACAGCATTATCCGAGACCAACTTAAACTCCGAAAAATCGCGGCAATATGGATGCCACGTTTGCTTACCCATGAAAACAAAAATGCGAGAATTGAAGTTTATCAGGCGCTTCTTGCTCGGTTTCACAACCAAGGGGAGGCATTTTTGCATCATATTGTAACGTGCGATGAAATTTGGATTCACCACTACACTCCCTAGTCGAAGAGGTCCAGTATAGAGTGGAGAACAAAAGGAGTCAGGACCATCGAAGGCGAAAACTCCCTTGTCAGCTGGGAAGGTGATGTTGATTGAACGACGTTTTGAGACTCTCAAGGAGTTTTGCTCCTCGATTTTCTATAAAATCGTCGTACGATAAACGCTCCAATTACTGTGACCTTCTTGACAAGGTTCGAGCTGCCTTTCGGCCAAAAAGACGCCGGCGTCCAATCCAAAATATCCTGCTTCTGCATGATAATGCAACACCCAACAATTCAGCCCTAATGGTCCAGAGATTAATGAAAATGCTTTGGACTAAACTCGACCACCCTCCCTACAGCCCTGATCATTCACCATGCGATTTTTATTTATTTGGACCTTTCAAGGAAGCACTTGGTGGGGAGTGTTTTGCGAACAATCAACAGGTCGAACAGTTTGTGCGTAAATGGTTGAATACTTGCCCGAAGTTATGCATCGAAAATGGCATGAAAAAACTACCTGTTCGATGGGAAAATGTATAAATAAAGAAGAGAACTATGTAGAAAAATTACTATCAAGTATGTTTTATTTTTAAAGTAATAGATAACTTTTTTGACAAAGGCTCGTTTATATTTGAGTGACCTTCGTATGTGTCGCATTTAACTAGTTTTAATTTGCACTACAGTCCTTGTTTTAGGAGATGATTATTAGATCTTTTCAGGCGGTACCACAAACAACAACGATATATCCTTCTACCGAAGTTTGGGTAAACATCCATGCCGACTAAAATGCCCATTTTGTGGCAAACAAACGATTACAAAAGTTACATATTTACCAACAAGAGCAACAGATTACTACGCAATACTATTGATACCACTCTTCTTATGCTTTCTGCCGTATATGATGAAAGGCACCAAAATGGCAAAGCATGACTGCTGTCTATGCGGAAAAACAATTGGAATAGAATAATGACAGTAATACTCATACACCTTTAGATAATAGTAATATGTTATTTGAACAATTAGGTAAATCTTGATTCAAGCCCATTGACGTAAGTAACAATCAGAGATTTGTAAAATATAAGTTTTGCTATTTTACATAAACAGTTTTAACTATTTTTAAATATAAATATTCCTTGTTGGTTTGCCATGCTTTATTAGTAACAGAATAAAACATTAAATAATTTAATGGTAGATTCGGTTTAAGTCTAGGGTGAAATAGGTTTATAAAATAGCTATCTTGCTATATCAATAACCTATTACACACTTAACATTCCCAATTCGACTATTGTCATCTGTACCATTTTCTTCTTCATTTATTTTAGGAAGTAAAACCTGCGACCCCTTCTACTACAGGAAAATGGGCAGACAACCAAGAAAATTGAAGTGTCCTTTCTGTAACCAGAGGATCTGTACACGGGTTATCCTTATACCATCTCGAAGAACTGATTATTATGCAATAGTTCTATGTCCACTCTGCCTATGTTTTCTTCCCTATTTTATAAATGCTACCAAAATCGCCAAACACCAATGTCCTAATTGTTGTAGAACACTCGGATTGGAATAAAATTAATACCAAAAAATAATCTATTATTTATCGTTTACCGTATTAATGCATTCAGTATTGTCAAAAGGTTTTGTGGATCTTCGAATCCTATGTATACGCTCGTTCTTTTTTCAACTTATAACCATAATACTAATCGGTACCGACTCACACGTTTCCGATACTGTACGGTAAATGTTTATGGAAATGTGTTATTTCAGACTATAATTATGTTATATTACATCATTACGTATTATTATAAGTAAGTGTAACTCTGAGTTTATGTTTGGATTAGCGTATCTGTCATGGTTAATTCGAATCTGCCAGGGCAGGAGTGAAAATAGTCAGTAATGGATAAATAACTTGTTTTGATTTTGGGGAATGCAATTTACCAAGGAAGTTAAAATTTCTATCATATGCGTCTAATCTGTATGGGTGCGAAACATGGACAGTGGGCGTGGCGGAAAAGAAAAAGTTAGAAGCGTTCGAAATGTGTTCTAGGCGAATGATGGGTATACCATGGATAGAGAAGGTTAGAAATGAGAAGGTATTAGAAAGAATAGGAGAACAGAGGAACTATATGGAAGTCAATAAGAATTAAGCGAGATATGGTGGTAGGACACCTTCTTAGGCATGAAGGGCTAGTCAGACATATTAGAAACAGAAACAGGAGTTAAGAAGGTAGAGGTAGACCTACATAGATTAGATTACTGTTCACAAATAGTTAAGGATGTGGGATGTTCTAGTTTTAGGAAAATGCGAAGATTAGTTCAAGATAGAAAAGAGTGGAGGTGCGGGTCCAACCAGTCTTAGAACTAACGACCTTATGATGATGATCCGTCTAATCTAGATACATAGAAATATCTGTAAAAGTATGAGATGAATTTTCTCAGCAAGCAATAGAAGAAGTACAGTGTTGTTACTATGCCTTTAACAGAAAACCTTTCAAAATATTTATCAAAAATTACACATATCGAGGTGGTTTTACTAACCTTTTATATCTCTACCATACATATCGCGCATCTCCTTTGCAATTCTGACATAAGCTTATTCCAAGTGTAGTACATTGCACAGGCAAATATATACTTCGTTTACTTTCTGTAGCGATGTGACCTTCAGTTTGGCCGACGCAAAGTAGAAAACAACAGCACTAGGCCAGAAAAGGAAGGAGACAACTCTCGGCCAAACTCTTACCGGTGAGGAACGTATAATCCGTACAGTACTGCACGGAAAAATTGACTATTTTATCCACTACAATTACATTGCTCAAATGTGCTGTTATTGGTACCATTTACTACTGAAAATATCAAGGAGATGTTTATTTATATTTGAAGAAATATTAAAGGCTTTAACGCTTGTTTTCGACTCGCACTACTATTCATGATTGAACAAAACTTTTGGCAGGTACTGTATGAATGTTTAATGAACAAGAGTCGAGAGTATAATGAGCTTTTTTTCTCCCTACCTACGATTTTGCCGGCGCGCATCCAAGACATTGGAAGGGGCACATCACTAGAGAAATGAAAGTATACTAATTAGATTCCTTATTAATAAATTGCTTAACCGGCTTAACCTCAAACGAAATTTAAGTGTAAATAGATCATACGTGTGGCGTCCTCTATCCCTACAATCTTCCCCTTGAATAAAGTTAGAAATAAAAATGTCAGCCTGTCAAAATCTCACGTAAAAATTCTTAACGGAGCCTTTTGGAAAAAATATTAAATAATTATGTTATTAATGTAATATGTGTTCTAATAATGAAGCCCGCGAATCAGTTTTATACACTTCAAGATGCTGTAAGGATCAGGAGTGTCCTAAACCGAAGAAGGAGACAATATACTACTGCACGTGCTGTTGTACAACCGTCTGTCCTTTAGAATGCAAGAAGATTACGTGTCTAACACTATGCATCCAATCAATATGCAAGTGCTTATTACCGAATATCAACATACATAAAAAATACTACGTATGCCCCAAATGCAAAGAAAGAGTTGTAGTGATAAAAATATAGAAATAGTGAAATTAAAATATTTTTGTTTATTTCAAGAAATGGTTTGACGATAAAATGATGACGAAATGATTCCTAAAAAGAAAATTTCCAGGACTTTCCGACAAGAAACTTTATCAGTATGCATAAGGGTTTCTATTAAAAATGAAGTAGTGTAACTGGAACATATGCAAATAAGACAAAACGTTTACCGAGCATAAACATAAATAAAAGCATCATTTAGTAAAAAGAAGGAAGACTTCTTGGTTATTCACAAGGAAAATTTCGAAGCGCAAGTTTCCTTTAAACATTTGACACAAAAATCAAATTATATTATAAATTAAATAAAAATTCACTTTATCTAAGTTAGCTTTAAATTCTTTAGATCGAGGAAAATTTCTATAGGTCTAATAACACAGGCCAAAAGTCGATATATTTATATATAAAAGAAAGTCGTGTTAGTTAGAATAAGAACGGCTGAAAATTGGTGGGGAGGTAGCTTACAGCCAGGAGACGGACATAGGATACTTTTTATCCCGTTCCCTGGGGGAGGGGGGAGTGGTGAAAAAGAGTTGCAATGTTTAAATGGAACATATATTGTTTGTCGTCAGATTTACTTGAAACTTGGTCTTAATGGTCTATCATTTAAATTCTGAAAGACCTGTTTCGACATTTTAAAAAATACAACTTCCAAAGACGGGGGGGGGTAAAAAGCTGTTGCAATTTTTGTTTGGGACATACTTTATTTGTAGTTAAATTTACTTGAAACTTGGTATATATAGGTACTGTTAGATATTATTAATCAAATGGAACGAGAAGGTTGCTCATTGTTGAAATTAAGCAAATACGTGTTTTGGCAATTTTTAAAAATCGACCCTTAAGGATGAAATGTTGTTGCTACGTTTGTATTTGAAATCTAAGATGGCGACATTACATAAAATTAAAACGTTGTAAGGGTGAATTGTAAGTTAAAAGGTTTTATGGAGAAACAATATTAATTTCTGTGCGGGGAAAAGCTGGTTTTTAATATTATTCTGTATGTGGCCGACCGACCAGAACCTATGTAAACAAAACCAGCAAGAGCGTCCGCGTGCTTTGAGTTAGAGTTTATTAAAATCTCTTAGGTTATGTTGGCAGCATTGCAATATTCAGAGCAATCTCATAGACGCTAAATCAAACTCCATTCCACTCATACCGTTGAATAATGAACACACTACGTTTTGTATAGTCGGATTTCCAAACAACGACTAGAATAATTATTTATTTTTAGTTTTGCGCTGTTATTAAAACTTCTGATTCGTGTCCATCCGGTTCTAGGAGTGGCGACCTTATGACGATGATGATTGAAATGTCTATGATTTATGTCGAATATTCTACAAATCCCATTATGACGGTTGAGATTTTGGTTGTCAGAATGACAGGTTCGGACATCATGTCTAAAATGAAGCGTAAATTCTAGTTTACAAATTTTTTTGCGATGATAAATGACTAATTGCTGCATTAAAAAAAAATGTGCAGGCAATTGCGAAGACTGTAACGGACGTCGTTCATCATGTAAATCTTGCAAAAGCAAATCTTCCTCGTATTTCTGCAAGCCGAAGCCAAGGAAATGCTGTAGCGGACATAAGAAACGGAAGAAAAAGTGCAAATCGAGAAAGTGCGAGTCGAGCAGGTGCAAAACGAGCAGGTGTGAGTCATTCAAGTGCAGACCGAGCAACTGTGGTTCGACCAAGTGCAATCCGTGCAAATGCGAGTCGACCAGATGCAAACCGAGAAAGTGTCGAGCGAGAAAATGTGATCAAATCGCCGTAGTTCAGATAGACAAAAGTAATTGTTGTGTTCAAAGCAACCTCGAGAGTCAACCGTTCGACTTAGGAGGTCGTAGAACTGGTAGATCTATTTACTTCGCCAAATACCGCAGTAAACAGCTGGATGCCCTCGAGCAGGATTGCGAAAACCAAAAAATCGATTTCAAAACCAGATGCATAGATCAGGAAGTCGAAACAGACGATACATTATGCGCTATACCTAAAACGATTCCAGGTGCGAACGTGTTTCTCAGAAGGGGTTCAAGTAGAAGTCGATACAGTTACAAGCGTCCTCAATGCTGCAACCCACCCAAACCAAAAAAACCAAAAGCGAAAAAGAACAAAAAATGTCAAAAGAAAGAGAAGTGCGCTAGCAAGAAAAAGTGCGACAGATATCTAACACTTAGTCGATATTACAAGGGTCAATTTCGACCTTATTACGATCCCGCACCTAAATGTGAAACAGACTCGGGAATTTCCTTGAAACCCAAATGTTCGGCATTTTCAAGAGCGCTCAGTGAACCTAGAAAAATTCAGTACAACGTATCAGAAACCAGAAGCCAAGGAGTTCATGCAAGAAGTTTATCGGCACCCGCAAAGAGCACATCTCCTACGACTAATTTTTACAATGAATGTGATGAAAATTCAATGAGTGAGACAATTGATAGCTCCGAAGATGAAGAATGTGCAAATACTGGACGTCGTCGAGCTGGTTCCGACGCAAGAAAACTGAGACGCCGTCGTTGTGGAAGTCAAGCAACCAATTCTTCTCAAGCCTGTCTGCAATCAGAATCTTTAGATCAGATTAGACCTACAGGCGGTCGTGAATATCAATTGTGCAATTCATGTTCAGAAATGTCACTAAATAGCCCCCAGAAACAGTGTCGAAGATCCACTTCAAGGATTTCAGTAACGTTTCAAAACTCACATGAACGCTCAACCAGAAATCGATACTTCAAAATGCGGGGCAGTCCTTGTGACGAGAATAAGAACGAAATAGTTCTCGCCGTAGATACTGGAAGCAAAATAACATCGATCTCAACTGAAGGCGCCAACACAAGCACTCCATTAGTGTCAGTCAAGCAAGGTAGCAAGAGTAGGTATTTTAAGAAGTATTGCTTACTTACAAAGAAAATAAAAAACGTAATAAAAAAGAAAAGTAAAGTAAAATCACCTAAATGCGAAACAAACTGTCCAAGAAAGAAGAAGATCGACTCTACAATTCAAGCGGGTTACAAAACAGCTGAAGCGTGCTCCTCGACTCCGCACATTACCATACGCAATCGTAATAAGTCGCGGGAAGAAAACTTGCACCACAACAGAATAAGATGCTGTAAGTCTAGCAAACGTCATGACAGAAAGACGATTTTATCAGATACAAGTCTAAATCAAGTGCCTACATGTGGACCACATGCTTATAAAGATGAAAGAGATGTAAAGATGCATATATCAAGAGGAAAATATAGGCCGTATAGGTCGAAAGTTCTCCTAGAATCAACGGATCAATTAGCAACTAACGAATCATCAGGAAACGTTTGTATTTCACCTAATCAACACAGGAGGGTCACATACGATCCGCAATCTTTGAATTGTGAAAGTTGCATAATAAATCTTAGCAACGGTTGCCGAATACGCGCTGGATCATCTGAACGAAGATCTGCACGATCGAACAAATACAACGACGACGAAAAATCGAAAAGGAAATGCAAATCAAAACATCGACGCCTCCAAAGATACTGTCCGGAAGATGACGATTATTCGCCACGTTTTAGAAGAATGATGCGTTACCCCGAACCGTGTCAAATAGGTAGAGAACCACACAAAAAGAAACCAAGAAGACGAATTGTAGATGAATGCGAACAACCGTGCAACAGTAGCGGTTCATATGGTAGATCGTTTCGACAGCAGGTCGATATTGATCTCATAGATGATCGTCACAATAGGAAACCACAAATGTACAAATGTAGAATTGTACCGGAAATAGTACCGACACGATGTCGTCCTGATAGTCATCCTCATCGAAGAATTCAAATAAATGACAGTTGTAGTGGCAGCAGCGTCAGCATTACAAGGGAAGAAGATCGATGTATGATTGAAAGGAATAAAAGGATCTGTTCAGACAGGGAAGATAAAAGGGTAAGGATTAACAGCAGATATTCAAGGGATTCCATGCAAGATGAAGATGCCAATTACAGTGGTACAAGAAGAAGATGCTGTTCAGAGCGAGGACAACAAAACGTGCGGCGTGCTGGGGGAACTTGCGCAAGCAAGGATAGCTCAGACAAATGTTTGTACGTTTCCGACCTGCCACCATTAAGATCGAGGAAAGAGGGATGTGAAGCGTCGAACTGCAAAAAGCGGATACGTAGGGAAGAAGGACTGCCAGTGACAATCATTGTTAATCCGTTCGTGAAAGGATGTAAAAGAAATACGGGTTCTATCATTTCCATTGGCAATGACAACTGCCAGACTGCTGTACTAGCCACATGTTCGCAAAAGAAATGTAGGTCGTGTGGCAAGCCAGTGGTTTGTGCTGGTACCTTGTCACCAAAAATCAACAAGCAGAGAAGCAAGTCGTGCGCTAATAAAAGAGAGCGCATGAAAAAAGCACAGAAGGGTGCACTGTATTCAACGGGAAGTACGGACATTATAATTAACAGAAGCGAATCTTCTATTGACATTTACCGTATAGAAAGCAATGATTCGTTTCAGCTCGAAAAAAGGAAATGTCATAACAGAGAACTTATTACAGACAGTTCTGACAGCATCGGAGGCAGAAATCCCTGTTGCAGAGACAGAAATCCCTGTTGCAGAGACAGATGCGCCGAAGCTCAGTTACTTGGCAGGAGTAGATATTTTTCGAGAAACAGAAAAACCCATGCAACACAAGTAATTCCAACAGTCACCGACTCTCGTACCAAGTATGCTAAACACAAAAGCTGCACACCAAAAAAGCGTCATGACAAATGCAGCTTACAATGTCCCCCACGACGAACAAGAAATGACTGCTGGTGTGACGATTCCAACCGAGGTATGTACAATCAGAGCTATCACGTAGGTTTTAGCACTTGCTCTTACAACGAGCGACCCTCAGCTTCAAAGTGTTCCCTTTTAATGAGCTGCTCGTCCCTAAACAGTTTGGGTGGAATTTCGAAAAGACAAAATGTTAATAATCGCGAGGACAACTGCAAAACGGAAAGATGCAGCATAATAAATGACCCCAAAAGAAGGGAAAAGAAGTTACGGTCACGATATCTCGACCGTAACAGTAGAGCAGGGGCTTACTACAAACACCCCGTTAAAATCAAATCGAACATTTCTAATTCCAATTTCGATACAGAGAGAAACGATTGTGAAATACCTCCGCAAATAGGCTACTGCCCGGAAAGGGAAACTACACCTAAAAGGTCGACTTATCGAAACTATTGGGATTGTAAAATGAATGACATTTCTAAATGTGTGGCCAGTGTTTCTAATACGGCAAGGAAAGTTACGAAGTGGGAGCCAGAACCGAAACTCGTCAAGTACTGGTGTGAATGTTGTGAAACGTTTGTGAGACCGAAAAAGAAAGTAAAACGGACCCTCTTTACCGAATGCGTCACCGGTGTGCTCCAGTGTTGCGTTCCTCACTTGAAAGTGCACGTTACTGCTTACGTCTGCCCGAAATGTCAAAACACTTTGATTAAGTTCGTTCCTGAAAATAAATCTGCTGTAAAAGGGTGCATCAATAACAACATCAACTAATTCATAATTCTTTTATTGCACCATCGCTTGTCATTCCTTTAAAATGTCACACACGTGAATGTATTGGATAAATAATGGTTTTCAAAATATGCACAGGTTCCATCGGAAACTAACATCGATATCATCATGAGAATCATCAATCTTCGACAACTTCATAATTGACCAAATTTTTACGTTGCAATGTCAAAAGAAAATCGGCAAAACCAGAAAGAATCGCATTGTTCAACTCCCCTGGAGAAGCTGGTCGAACAAAAGCAATTATGGTGTTGCTCAAATCGGCGACAAGGAACAACTCAACGGAAACGAAAGAAAGATAAACAATGTAAATCGTCAGTGTCAGGAAAAAAAGGAAAAAATGACAAGCAAAAAGTCAAAGAAACTAAACAGACCAAATGTTTCCCAAAAGAATGTGAATGCGATTCTAAGAAAAGAAATACCGCAAAAAATAAATCATGCTCCAAGAAATCCAAAGAAAAATCCAAATCGAAATGTAAAAGGGAAAAGAAATTAAACAAAAAGGCATCAAACAAATCGTGTTCAAAACGTCAGACTGGAAAGCAAAAATGCAAAAAAGGAAATAACAAGAAATGCACCAAAACGTCGAGTCAGTCATACTTAGAACAGCCCATTCTAGAATGTTCGTCCAAACCTATTGATGAATCGTGTCCAAATAAGTGTGACATTCCAAAATCGAAATCATATCCAGACAAACTTGAAAATAGAAACCACCAATGCCAGCAAGTGTGCAAATGTGCTCCTAAAACATCCCACGACGAATGCAAGAAGAAAATTGTTTTCTACTGTCCACAATGTAGGAAAAAAGTGAGTCCTATGGTGACCAGGAAGTACACGTTGTTTACATCCATAGTGAGTTGTATTTGCAGATGTATTGATCCCAGGAAGCAATTCGTGAAGTACGAGTGTGTCTGTCCAAAATGTAAAACGAAAGTATTAAAATATACTAAATACACTATTCCGGATAAACCTCCTGAAATTCCGAAGAAATGTGTTGATGATCTATGTAAACGTACTGTTAAATATGGCGTCGAAACTGTGAAGAAATGTTAAATAAATTTACCAAATTAAGAGCTGTCTTTTATGATGTCAAATGAATACAAAAAAAAGCGTTTAATTTTACGTTTCACCTAAAATTCACTTTTCAGTTCATCCAAATCAGATTTCTGTACCAAATTCTCAATCAATTATTGAAGCGAGTTTGACACTACGACCTAGATGCATGAGTTTGGTTAAACGAACAATACATTCAGTGGAATAAACAGAAATCAGGATGAAATATGAAAAAGTCAAGTTCTGATATGCCTTACCAATGAACATTATATGAAATGAAGGAGTATTTAAACCGTCAGAATTATCACAAAAAAATAAATCTTGACGTGTACGTCAATATTTTCACCGTTTGTTACGTGTTTTGGCACAATGTACTAAAAACATAGAAAATTGTTACCGTAATAGAAAATTAGTTGTTTCATTGTTGGTTTAACGTCATTTATCCATGGATCATGTTCGTTCACGCTGGAACGTGTTTCTTTTGATAAATGGAAGCTTGTGTCAAATGTAAAATATGCGGAGAGCAACTGTACTACAGCCCAAGTCGTGTAAACACATTAGGAGAGCATCTTATCAAAAAACATCCTGACAATCCTGCCATCCATTTCTCTTCACATGAACATGGTCCTACTAGAAAAGGCACTTACACGTCCAAGTTTGTGTGGTCTGATGATCCTAGAGTTTTTAAAACTACAGGTATTTAAAATGCCTACCTACATAAGGGAAAAGTGTACAAATTGATCCCCCTAAGGGAGGATGGTTACTGTATCCAACATATTCTTGTTAGAGCAAACATTGAAAGATCTTTTAATTTGTCATATTAGTGGGGATATACTGGCAAGTATTCTTTCTCAGTTTGCTTATCATCATCATCATCATCATCATAAGGTCGTCAGTCCTAAGACTGGTTGGATACCCACCTCCTGAGCTAATCTAATTTCTATAAAACTAGAACAACCCATCTCCTTAACTATTTGTGAACAGTAATCTAATCTAGGTCTACCTCTACCCTTCCTAACTTCTGCATCTGCCTCTAAAATGTCTCTAACTAGACCTTCATGCCTGAGAACGTGTCCTACCAACCTATCTCGCCTATTTCTTATTGACTTCCATAGGATCTTTTGTTCTCCTATTCTTTCTGATATCTCTTCATTTCTAACCTTCTATATCCACGGTATCACCAGCATTCGTCTGGAACACCACACTTCAACGCTTCTAACCTTTTCTTTTCTGCAGCGTCCACCGTCTATGTTTCGCACCCGTAAATTTTCTGAATGTTTACGAAAGAATCATTTTGTACACCTGGATGTATAAAATGATCTCTGTGGTAGGGTCAAAATGATCCTGGGGATCGTTTTACATTCTCTTTAATCAAATGCTTTTATTTTAAAAATAATTAATACAGACTCGTAATTATCAGTCTTTCATAATATTAATCTTTATAAGTTCGATGCAAAAGTCACTTATGAAAACTTCTTCGTCATCACTATGAAGTTCAGTGCATGCTTCATGTCTCCATTTGAAACATTTCACGCAAAGAATCCAACCCTCTCCCATGGTGTTTTCGAATATGGTTCTGTGCAAAACATGCACTCTGCATCCTCTTTATCTACTGAAGATTCAGACTCGCTTCTTGCCCTCTTTTTTCTTTTTCCAATCTCTTTGTTTGGTTTTTTCTTTTTCCAACTTCTTTTCCTTTAGTTTTCTAGTCAATTATTGGTTTTTGCTAAATAGTTTTTGTAAGGTGTGCTTGTCAAAATCAAAATATATCTTTGTTTCTTTTCTTTATATTACTGTTTGTTTTTCCTTCTATATTTGGTATGGGTCGTCGAATATCTCGAGGTGCAAAAACTTCAAAAGAAGTAGATGGAGATTTGATTGTCAGAGTCATTTTATACCCGCATAAAGGATTTGTTTAACCCCAACGGTATAAAAGATGTCCAAAAATAAACTCAAAATATAACCGCAAAGAAAATCAAAACGTGTTGGAAATAATTTTGAATATCATTAAGAGCAGCTAGTAAAACAAAAATTTAAGAAAAAACATTTAAATTGTAGGAATCTGACGTTGGTTTTATGATCACCTTAGATCAAACACATCAATTTTCACACAATACACAATACTCAATAGATACACCACACCTAGTAAGACAACTAAGGGACGTACAGGGAAGACGTTTTTAGTTTTTTTTTAATAGTTGGTAATCATTTTACCTCAAGGGATCATTTTGTACATCTTTCCCCTACATATCTACAAATTTATCTCAACTAACTATCGTTTTAGTGGAAACGTGGCATTCAGCTCCTACGGAGATCACATGTCCGTGTTGTGGAGAGAAAACCCAGCCATTAATAAGGAAGCAAAGAAACAAAGTCCGTTCAGATATAAGTTCTAGTAAAAAAATAATTTAACGAATAATGATCGCTTTTTAGATTGCTAGTTCGTCATTCGGAGCACTGTGTTTGCTAGGTTGCTGGCCCCTGTGCTTTTTGCCATTCATGCTCGGTGGCAGTGAAATCATAAACCTTTATTGCCGAAACTGTTGCATGTTCCTAGGGAGGTACAATAAAAAAACACGCACCTTTATACCACTTGAACATTACCCGAAAGCGAGCAATCACAAAAGGAATTCAAGCAAGAGCATGAGGAAGACCAGTGACCAAGATCGCAGGGCCAATAATTGTAATCACAGTTCGGCAACGTACAGGGCCGCAATTAGTTCCGACGAAATAGAATTAGGAAATACTGGTACTTCAACTTCAAAATAGTTATTTATAGCGCTGCCAAGTGATTATGCAACAAATAGTAATAAAACAGTTTTGCCAATGTAACCGTAGAGTGCTTTTATTGTGACATTTATTGTCAAAATGACACCTAATCGTCCAGATGTGTTTTTAAAGAGGTATGAGCGAAGAAAGAAATGATAAATTACAAGTGCAAAACAGTAGCTTATCCGTAAATGAAGATTTAGACATAGAACAAAGTAGCGATAATGAAACTGCACTTGGCCTTGGTGTTGTTAAACAAAATTCGTTTTCAGTAGATTTAAGGAACCAGCAAAGAGATTTACATGAAAATGTCCATAAAAGTTTTCCTTGTAGCATTAATAACATAAATACGACGCCAAAAATACCATCTCTATCAAAATGGGTTGCTTCCAACGTGCAATCCATCACTAAATTTCTTAAGCACAATCACGGCTCAGGGTCAACAGAAGTCATAATTGATACCGGCTGTAAAAGTATAAGCACATCTTCCACCCAGTTTTCAGAAGTACATTCAGCAGTGCCCGGTGTCAAAGTTACGACAACATTAAATGACGAAGCTGAAGCTTCAACTTCGCGAAAATGTGAAATGACTGTATCCAACCAACAAGTGAATTTTTCTTTCGTTGAACAAACAAATGCACAAGATAATCCATTCTATTCACGAAGTCACTGCAGTAGTATGCAGGCTGTAAGTATTCAACAGGAAGTGAAGGAATGACATGCAAACCGATGGAGATAGACGTCAATTACATACGATTATATAGCAAATAAAATTCAGTTGAAGGCTATTCTACAAGTTCCCATCTCTACATGATTCTGTAGATTGAGGAAAACCGAAGTGGGATATTCACAATATATACCCCCATATAATCACAATTTTTCACCAAACAATTTCTTATCATCAGTATGTTAATGTAATAATCAGTAACTTTGACATTTTTTAATCGTGGTTAATATGAAACGTAGATAAGTAAATATTAGGAAGGGAGTCATACAGGGATGCACCCTGTCACCCATACTTTTTAATCTATACATCGAAGACGCGATCAACATCATTAACGACAGTACAACTGAAGGGATAGATATACAGTGGCAAAGATTAGTATCATTACATTTGCAAGGGAGGAAAAAGTAGGGAAAGAGCGAATATAAACATAGGAGACGAAAAATTAGAAGAAGTGGCTGATTTTAGGTATCTAGGAAGTCAGATAAGTCAGGGCGGAAGGAGTAGTAGGAATAAGAGGATAGCGCAGGGTCGAGTCGCCTTTAATAAAAAAAAGTCACTTCTAGGCTCGCGAACGGTTCATTTAGAAACTCGTAAAAGTTTGTTAAGGGTGATGTTTGGAGTGCGGCGCTGTACGGGTGTGAAACATGGACAGTAGGCGCGGCGGAAAAGAATAGGTTAGAAACGTTCGAAATATGGTATAGGCGAATGATAAGGATACCGTGGATAGAGAATGTTAGAAATGAACAGGTATTAGAAAGTATAGGAGAATAGAGGACTCTATGGAAGTTAATAAGAAATAGGCGAGATAGGTAAGTGGGATACCTTCTCAGGTATGAAGGTCTAGTCAGAGATATATTAGAGACAGAAACGGGAGTTAGAAGAGGTAGAGATTGACTTAGATTAGATTACTGTTCGCAAATAGTTAAGGTCAGAGCATTAGTGCGTAAAGCCAAAGATCCCAGGTTCAATTCCCGGTGAAGATGACAACAGCAACAAATTTTCCCTCATTAGCCTGAGGGTAGTTTGTAGTGAATAGAAAATTGAAAACGAATTTTCGCATTAATATTTAATAATCAGTAAATTAAATTGTAGTTTTCGCGGTCTATTTTTGATGATTTTTATTACAGGGACAACTCATAAAAACGCTGAGGGTTAAAATAAATTACTCCCTAAATCAAATATTGCTGTGTCCTTTATGAACGTTTGGTTTCTACTTGCCCACTTGGCTTTCTTTGAACTTCAGATTCATTAAGAGAAACTCCCAACTTCAATCAAATAAATGTTCTTGGCACAAATAAAATAAGGGTTGTACGCTCCCTAAAGTTGACCGTTTACTAGATATGCTTTTAGAACAGACCCTCTTCGAGTCGATCCACCCCCGTAAACCAGCAATCTCCTGAAATGTTCATATCATCTCAAGAGCTGACTAGCACTATACCTCATCCTCGTAAAGATCCAACTGACAATCAGCCAGTCAATATTGTATTTGGTAATATCGAAGCAATAGTGAATCAGGCCCTGAATATTTCAGACCAAAAGGAACGAGAAGCAACTCATTCATCGGTTACACTTGAACCACCCCCTTCTAGGGACGAATTATTAGTAATAGGTCAAGCAATACCGCCTGAAACGGATTCCAGACTAGAAGTACTTATTTCACCCCCTCCCTATCCCCCTAGAATTATACAAGGTCCACCATCAATAAGTGGCGCACCACCATCTTACTCGGCCGTAATGAGATTAGGTTCAGAACCTATATGGGGTAGGGCTATTGCAATTCGACCGTCACCTCCTTTTATAGCACCCCCTCCACCACCAGCTTATACGCAAGCCGTTGGGTATGCACCCCCTGATAGATCCTATGCTTCAAGTGGTAATTACAGTAGATTGACATCTTATTAATATTTTAATTGCACACTTATAACCCATATTTAATTTAATTATATTCGTAGGGTTAGAAGACGCAGAAAGTTATTCCGATTGGATACGTTATACGTGTAAGTAATGTCGGTAAAATGGCAATATAATCTAATTTAATTAAAAAGGTTCTCTTAGGTATAATTTAGGTACATAATAGGTACAACTTACCAAATTAAAATCATCGGAGTAGAAAAGTCTCGTAAAACACAAACGAACAGCGAAGATGCAGAGCTATACAAAGTTTAAATTAATTAAATTGTTTACAGGAAATATTATCACACTTACCTTTACTATTTCTTACAAACTCTGCATCACATCCGGAACAACATACACCAACACAACTCACCGCGTTGCAACTGAGCTTTTTTCTCGTGTATGATGTCATTTTTCCTTTCTAGAAGCTTAGTCTTGTTATGTACATGCGCATCTCCGACATTCTTTACCTACTACGTATTGCACAGAACTTAAGTCAGTATCAAGCAGGGAAAACTTTCGAATACGGAAAAATGACAACTTAGCGTTAGCGATGAACTATAATATGCATTATTGCAATAAACACTGCAGGGTAAACAAAAGTAGTATTTTAATAAATAACGAAACACATTAAAACAGGTAACTGACAAGGAGTAATCAGAATCTGATAGGAAAAGAATCAATTTCTCATCCAACAAGTACGAAAAAGGAATTATTATTTTTGTTTGCTGTTTTCTGTTTTGCAAAAATGATTATCAAAATATGTATTATTGTAATATAATCATCAATATTGTAGTAGAAACATAATATAGTAAAACAATGTATATGTTACCTGAAATATATGAAATCTGTCATTGTATACAATTCCTAGGAAATGTATAGAATTCCTAAAATCGCCCGAAAATGTGTAAAATAAATTATATTAGACATATTTCCTAGGAAATCTATACATTTCTCAAATAGCAATAGGAAATGTATTACAGGATACCTACAGTAAATAGGTAACAATATGGCAGGCTGCTTGGAGATGTACCTATATCCGTTGGTGACGTCATTGTTTGGTTAGGGAGATTTATGAGAGACTTGAGTTTCTTAAATGTCCCTGCTATGTTTGATGTTACAATATTGTGACGAGGTTATTGTTCTTTCAGCAAACACGATGATCTTGAGTTTAGTTAGTATGTTGTAAAGGAGATAATGCTGATCATTTTGTCTGACTGATACACTTAAAGAAACACGAAAACAATCAACCTTTAGGGTGTGATATGAGGTTGTTATGTTTGTAAGGGAAATATTTTATTTGTGGGATGAGATGAAACCTATAGCAAGGTGAAGGCACTTCTGACCATTTTTATTTTTATATGACAGTGGATCAAATGGTATGGGGTTCAGATCCAATAACCATGATATGTCCGAGGTGTGCAAATGTGATAATGACGTCAACATATGCCCGTCGATCTGGTCTATCTCATCTGTCAGCGGTAGCCATGTTTTTCTGCGGATGTTGGCCCTGTTGTCTATTACCGTATTGTATGGACTCCTGTAAGAACACGTATCATTACTGTCCGCGATGTCAGGCATTCCTGGGTGTCTATAGACCTTGGTGAATTTGTACTTTTATTAAGTAATAAACATTTCATTCTGACTCTTTTCGTTCCTTTTCTTTTAAAGGAGGCAGACGGAAACGATGCTACTACACTAACTTAAGTGCGGGGATGATATAAAGTGCCAATGTCAACGATTATTATGGATTTAAATGAAATATTTGGTTTAATAAAGTTTTGATTGAAACATTTAACTTTTTTCTTAATTAACACCATAAATAGCCGTTATTATCCTTATGGTACCTAAGTAACCTCTAAGCTTTGATATGGCTTCGTCATCATCATAAGGTCGTAAGTCCTAAGATTGGTTTGGACACCCATCTTCGCTCCTTCCTATCCTGAGCTAATCTTCGCATTTCCCTAAAACTAGAACATCCCATATCCTGAAGTATTACCGAACAGTAATCTAATCTAGGTCTACCTCTACTCCTCTTAATCCTGTTTCTGCCTCTAATATGTCCCTGACTAGTCCTTAATGCCTGAGAAGGTGTCCTATCAACCTGTCTCGCCTATTTTTTATTGAGTTCCATGAAGAAGTCCTTTGTTCTCCTATTCTTTCTAATACCTCTTTATTTCTAACTGTCTCTATCCACTGTATCCTCATTATTCGTTTGTAACACCACATTTTGAACGCTTCTAACCTTTTCTTTT
This sequence comes from Agrilus planipennis, assembly GCF_000699045.2. Lineage (NCBI taxonomy): Eukaryota > Metazoa > Arthropoda > Insecta > Coleoptera > Buprestidae > Agrilus > Agrilus planipennis. The sequence continues at coordinate 205,660 of NW_020438922.1, forward strand.
CTTCCTCGCCCACCGTCCATGTTTCGCACCCATCCAGCGCCGTACTGCAAACATACACCTTTAACAACCTTTTTAGAATTTCTAAATTAACCGTTCGCGAGCGTAGAAGTGACTTCTTTTTATTGAAGGCCACACGACCCTGCGCTATTCTCTACTTTATATCCCTACTACTTCTTCCGTTCTGACTTATCTGACTTCCTGATGTGACTTACAACTCTAAAATTTATAAAAACAGTTTTAACTTTCACCCTGTTTTATCAACTCTGACACTTTAACCAACGTCGTAATTACTATTAGTGGTACTCAGGGCGGGCTGTAAAGATGAAGATCGAGATGAACATCGTCCCAATGCTTTATCTAGATAACGTTAATCTTTGGGGCGGCAGGAATAAGATTCAGCCCGATTCAGGTGCCAATGAGCATTTTCAGAGTGTAGAAAGAGCCGATATTGAGCTTTTGTCATCAAAAATAGACAGGAGGGTGCATGGTTGGGTAGTTCTGCACAGGGAAAGGTAATCTGACAAAAATATTCTTGCCTTGATTCAGATAGGTTACTAAGAGCACGCTACGTCGACCACAAAAATTTTGGAATTGAAGTTGAACAGTGCTTTGAAATAGCCGAACTAAGAATATTAAAAAAATTTGAACTCAGTTGGACCACCGTTTAAGTTGTAAGATTGTTAGCTAAAGAACTGATTTTGCTTAAATTAAATTAATACTTTATTATAACGAAGGAGTTGTAGATGAGGAATCTCTCCATCAAACTAATTCACTTCACGATGTCACCTAATAGAAACTTTGTGAATCAAGGAATACAATAATGATATCCATTCTTTGGAATGCTTTAATTAGCTAGATACATAGCCACACCATGGTAGGGCTAATTATTCATACTCGGCATATTCTAAATTAATTCCAATTTATACCACACGTGAGGTTGTAGTTCGTAAATAGAGGCTATTTGTGGTTTTTGTATATCTATGTGAAAGAGGTTATGGTTATCAAAATCTATATTTAAATATTTATTACAGTGAAACTGTGTGGTACAATTGGTCTTCGAAATATAATAAAGGTAGGTGATGCTTATATTTATTATTTGTTCTTGTTTAATTATTTCCTTTTAATGTCAAACTCATCTTTGATGTTTATATATCATTCGTGAAGACTTTGAGTAGGTACCATATTTTATTGATTCAAAGATTTAATAAATGTATAAGAAAAGTGCAATTATACAAAAACGCCTACACACATTTAATACATTCGATAATGTAAAAGACATATATAAAGTTAATCCATAAATTTTGCATTACACTTCAAAATAACGAAATAGATTACTATAGTTATTCATCTATGTCGGAGGAATTTCATCTTCCATGCGCGTCAGCTTGATATTTCTGTCAGTAGCGGTGTCTCCAGAAGATTCCTTGGGTCTCAAACGGACCCTTAAATCTAAGCATCTGATATCAGTCATTAGAGACTGGTTTTTATTTGCCAAGTCTCTTTGGATGAACATCAATTGATCTTCTAAAGTATTATAAGTCGCTTTGGCGCAATTAATCTTGTCCTGTAAATCCTTCCGGGTTTGTCTTAGCTGATAGACTTCGTCCTTCAGGCCCATTTCGGCTTCGTCTCGAGCGTTTTCAACCCCCGATCGATACGTTCGATTTTCAAGTCTAGTCTCACATAACTTTAACGCATCTGTCTTGTCTTCGAGAGCGGCTATGAGTGTGTCTATTTCCTTTAGGATTTTTTCCATTTCTTCCTTCATTTTGAACTGCTGCCATTCCAGTTCATTTCGAGCTTTCTGCGTTTGATAAATTCGTTTTCGTAAAGTGAAATCCACCCAATCTCGCTGGGCTTTCATGTCATTCCGAGCACGCTCCCTAACGACAAACAAAGCTTCACGAAGTTTATTGGTGTCTTCCAATTCACTATCCGCAAGAAGCTTCATGTAACGGGTGTGCTCTTCCCATGTTTCGTACGGTATTGAACTAAAGCATACAAAAAATAAAAATTAGAAGTGTGTTAAGTAATAAATACAATATTAAAAAGGAACTCACCCCAAACCTCCACAACAAATATTACGATTAAGATTTCATAGCTTTATAGTTTTATTTCATTTCGTTTTATTTAGTCTATTGCAGATATAAGTAATAATTTCGTCATGTATTTGTTATTGTAAGTATTCTTTCAAAATGCATAAACATATGAAATCCTATGACATTGTTAGTTACTTAATAGTGGATTAATATGCAACATAATTTTAAATCATTTTTTCTGATTTTTAATTACCCACATCAAACTACCTCAAATTAATGAGGGAAAAATCGTTGCTGTTGGCACACCCCCGCCGGGAATCGAACCCGTGATCTTTGGCTTTACACACCAATGTTCTACCACTAAACTACGAGAGGTGACAACAGCAACCACGACCAACACGACAATATGTTGCTTCTAGGGAGAAACTTTTCGAAATTACCCGGTATGCATGACAATTTCCGACTTTTTATTTCTTGTAAGGATACCGTATAAAGTCCCGATAAGCCACCAGCAAGTCCGTGTCCTTATCAACACTAAAGATATAAAATAAAGCAGGGAAGACAATAGGTCGCCATCTGTTACACAAAGGCAGCTATCTGAGTGATTCAAAATTTATGTAACAACTAAAACAAGTGTTCTGTATGTTACATACGAAATTAAATTTTGTTACTGTTACGCAGGTTTTGCTAGTTAAGGTAAAATTGTGGGTAAGGATTTATGAACTCTACAATTAACTACTTTTGTAAATCAGTAGCAAGTCACTTCTTCCTCTATCTTATTTGGATTTCTTTAGTGAGATTGTGAGATGAAAATTACCTTTTCTGAGATGTACATTTAACTATCTTTGTAAATCGGTGGTAACTCATTTCCTACTATATTTTATTTTAATTTCCTTAGTGGGATGTGTTGATTAGCTCACTTTCAGCTCTATTTTATTTAATGTTTTTAGTTGTTTGTTTGTATTCTTTAGTGGGGTAATGAGGTGTAGATTACTTATTAATGTCTTTAGTCAGCTTGAAGTACAATTTCTGAGATCTACAATTAACTCCCTTTGTAAATAGGGGGCGACTCATTTCCTACTCTGTTTTATTTGATTTCGTTCGCGGATCGAGGTGTAGATTACATTTTAAAGTCTTCGATAAGCTTAGAGTACAATTTTTGTAGTCTACAATTAGCTACCCTTACAAGTAAGGGGCAGCTAACTTCCTACTGCACTTTATTTTGATTCTTTAGTGGGATTGTGGAATGAAGATTACTTTTTCTAAGATCTACATTTAACTATTTGAGTTAATAGGCCGTAATTCACCTCCTACTATATTTTGTTTTGATTTTTTTAGTGACATGATTAGGTGTTCATTATATCAATTCCTGCTCTATTTTATTTAATTTTTTCTGTGAGTTGTAGATTACTTTTTAAAATCTTTGGCCAGCTTAGAATACAATTTCTAAGTTCTACAATGAACTCCCTTTGTAAACAGGTGACAGTTCACTTCCTACTCTATTTTATTTGGATTTGATTAGGAGGATAGTGAGGTGTAGATTACTCTTTTAAATATTTTTAGTCAGCTTAAAATAGAATTTATGAGCCCAACAACTAACTACATTTGGAACTAGGTGGCGACTCATTTCCTACTCTATTTCATTTGATTTATTTAATGGGATCGTGAGATGTAGATTACAATTTAAATACTTCGATAAGCTTGGAGTACAGTATCTGAAATTTACAATTTACTACCCTTGTAAATAGGGGTCAGCTAATTTCCTACTCAACTCTATTTTGTTTCTTTAGTGGGATCCTGAAGTGTAGATCACTTTTTAATATCTTTAGTCAGCTTGGAGTACAATTACTGAACTCTATCGTTGTTAATAGGTGGCAGCTTATTTCCTATTCTATTTTATTTGATTTATTTAACGAGATCGCAAGATGAAGATTACTTTTGAAAGTCTTCTGTCATCTTGGAATGCAAATGACAGATGGACAGATTCCAGTAAAAACACAAAAATTTCCAAAGGATAGGTACATTTACGTCTAAATTTAATTTAGTTTCAAAAGGTAATTATTTAACGTAATCTAAAGTTGAAAATAAAAATACAGTCCTGAAAAGTCCGTCAAATCTGAAACTTTATTACATAGTATAAAAATCCTGTTCAAGTCAAAGATTTCGCCATTTTGTTAAGTGTATTATTGAAGTAAATCATACCCTCTGGAGATCCTTGTTGGATCTGTCTTGAAGGTGATGTTTGCACAATTTCTGTCAAAGTTCAGTTGATCTTTTTCAATTTCTATTGCTTCCCCTTTATCGTTTATCTCCAATTCGAGTTTAAACTTAACTTCTTCCAATCGATTTAGTTTTTCCCATGCGGATTGACAGCGTTCCACCAGCAACTTCTTCACATTTTCAACTACACAAAGCTCCTACGAAATGACCAATTCAAAATTATTTACTTAAACTGACTTTATAACTGAAATTGTATTTCCTAAAGGAATAAAGTAGTTTCCTGAGACTCAAGGCTTTCCCTATGGCTACATCATTACTTCCATTATTCCTTAAATTTTTATTAATACTCTGTGAACATTTACTTTCTAATGACCTGGGAAAATATATGATAAGTAACAATAATTTCTGTGATAAATTGATTTTTTAAAAAAATCTGTCATGGAATATGGTAGATAAAACTATGTTGAATGATTATGAGATTTTAGAAAAACTTGTTAATACAAGTCAATATCAGTTAAGGGAAAAATAACGAGTTTATGCAATGTAAACTGGAAAATAAACGAATAAATGATTATTTTTTCTAATTATTATCCTTATTTTAATGTTTATCAGGATATTACAACAAACACTTCAAAATTATAAAATAATTAATGTCAAGATTCAAAGTATTACCCACAATGAACATAACTTTTGAAATTTTCTTTCTTTTTGGTATTAGAGGTCCTAAATAGAAACTTGCAAAACTCCTTTGTTTAACATAATTATGTTGTATAAACATAAGTTGCTGAGGACCTAAAGATATCGATAGGTTCCTGGCGTTCGATTTTTACCAATGATTTGGGCATAAGACGGGTCGCCTCTAAATTCGTACCAAAATTGGTCAATATCGACCAAAAACAGCATCGCATTAACATTACTAAGGGAGCCGTTGGACTCCGTCCGCGACGACCCAAATTTGCTCCAGAGGGTTATAACAGGTGACGAATCATGGGTTTATGGTTATGTCGTGGAAACCAAAGCTCAGTCATCCCAATGGAAGCTGCTGCATGAGCTCAGACCGAAGAAAGGCGCACCAAGTTAAGTCGAATGTGAAGGCTTTGCTTACAGTTTTCTTCTACTGCAAGGGCGTGGTGCATCATGGGCTCTTGCCACAGGATACAACGGTCAATAAGGAATATTACCTGCAAGTTATGGGCAATTTACGCGACGCAACCCGTCAGAAATGCCCGGATTTGTGGAAGAACAAAAATTGAGTTTTGCACCACGATACTTGGGCGCGAATTTTTTTTTACCAAAAGCAACACACCAATAATGCCGCAGCCACCGTATTCCCCAGATCTGGCGCCCTATGACTTTTCCTTGTTCCCAAAACTGAAGAGGCCCATGAAAGGACTACGCTACGCTACGATTGATGTTTTGAAGTGTTTCAACGATATCTGGTGGAGATTACTTCGAACGGGACAAAATAGATATTCATGAATAAATAACTAATTTAAAAAAAATCGGTTGTCTGTAAAGTCGGTTTACTGACGATAGTTGAACGTGACGTAAGAAAATACCGATGGAATGGTTTCATTTTTCAAAAGAAAATTTTAATTTTATTTGTTTGATAGATATTTTGTATGGATATAGAGAAGGAGGCAAATGGAAATGTATTATTGTATAGCATCTGTCCACGCGAACGCATCGTTCACTCAAGTAGGAGAGAGACAGATGTCTCAGCTGCCGAACGCGGAGGCCGATTGTGGCTCTTTGTCGCTCGTTCCGCGCTCTCGCTTGCACTTCAAGCCTTAAATGGAACGCCTTAGAGCGAGGTAACGCCGCATGAGTCATGTTTTTTCGTGCGTGCAGCCGGCTCCATCGAATTATAAGACGTTATCACGTCAAAAAAGATGAAATTCGTGATACTTTTTAAAGATTACATCATTTGCAGTAGTTACATTTCTTACATAAAATTACTCGTATTACCTTCTTCAGTTCTGTATCGCCATCGTCATAAGTCAATTCAACGCCCAATCTATTATCTCGCATCGAAATGCATTCTGAGATAACACCAAGCGGTATTCCCAACGAGTCCAATTCCCTTTCGGTTTCGTATTTTTCATCGCGAAGAGATTTCATTTCTTTATTCAATCTATCCAGGCATCCTTGGAACAAATCTCGCCATCTTTCCAATTCAGTGACGCGATCCGCCAGACGGGCGTTATTATGGTACGTGTCCCATTCTGTTTTAATTCGTGTTTCATTGCGAAGCTGTCGCGATTCGTGACGTACTCTGAAAGCGTCATTGCGACGGGTGTCATTGGTTTGCTGAAGTTCCCATTGCTTGGCGTGCCAATCGGCCAAGCCAATGTGTTGCATAGGCTTTTCAAATGTCACCACCGATGAATTCATCCTAAACATAATATTAATACAATTACCCTAAATTTAATACATAAAAATTGGCCAGACCAATGTCTTACATTAATTTTTTAAATATTACTATCAATTAATTCATTCCAAGTATGGTATTAGCATAGTTTTGATAGTCTGAAACGTAATTACCTGTTGAATGGTCAGACTAAAGTATTGCATTGCTTTTTTCAATGTGACCTTTATCAAAGTTCATTCTAAGAATGTAGTAAACATATTTTTGATGCTATAACTTTACACATTAAAAAGTTGCAACATAATTGCCCTGAATTACGCGTTATATGGCCAAACCAAAGTATTGCATTGTCTTTTTAAATATGAGCATCAATAAGTTCATTCTAGCAATAGGGTAAACATTTTTCTTTTGATAGCCAGTATATTTTAAGATGTCATAAATTTACATAGAGAAAAGCTATAACGTAGTTACCCTAAATTATCCGTTATATGGTTAGACCAATGTACAGAATTGTCTTTTTAAATGTGAGCGTCAATAAGTTCATTCTAACAATAGGGTACACATTTTTTTAATAGTCAGTTTACTTTATGACGCCATAACTTTACCTAGAGAAAGGCTGCAACGTAGTTACCCTAGATGTTAGACCAATGTATTGCATTGCTTTTTTAAATATGACCAAACCAAAGTATTTTTGTGAATGTCGCTATCAATTCATTAATTTTAAATATGGAGTAGGTAAACATATTTTTGATGGTCAGCACTTTTTTAAGATGCTATACATTAAACAAAGAAGGGCTGCAACGTAATTACCCTAAATTACACGTTGAATGGTTAGGACGCTGTACTGCGCTGTCTATGTAATAGTGACCATCAATAAGGTCATTCTAAACAAAAGGTAAACATGCTTAACAACCAGTCTGTGTGTAAGGTGTTGTATCTTTACGAATCTGATCGAAATTATCTTGCATAATGCATAAATATCGTCCAGGATAATGTATTGTTTTGACTTATCAAATATCAAATATCATCACTGATCGATTTGTTCTAAATACCAGACAACTTCTTATTTACTTTTGATAGGTTATCCCATTTAAAGAATATTAATATGAGGCGTACGCCATTACGTCTGTTTGACGTGCTGTATCTTTACGTAACACGTGCACCAAGTTTACCCTAAACAAACATATTAAATCACGCTAATATATTACATAAGTTTTATGAATATTAACATTAATAAATTTATTATAAGCAAGAAATCCTTGATTACAATATTCTGTTTGTTTAGCTCAAAATAATGCCAATATACCTAGAAAAATTAATGATAATAACCTACTCATGTACTTATTTTTGGTCTACATTTTGCGAGGCCATTACAACTCCTGCAATACCAAGATGGAGGTCAAAATCGAATTTAAATATATTATATTCTGTGAATGACTTTAATATCGCTGTTAAAGGACAGTATACATTAAATGCCTACATTAGACCAAATTATATACCAATAAAATACAATATAGGTGTGTATCTATTACTTGCACTTACAGTTTAAATTTATTATATAAAAAAACGGTAATTGTTAAACTTACTTTGTATCGTAGCTTTAAAATAAAATTATTCTCAAAATAAATATGACACTGACATTTACGAATGTATAGCAAGAGTGCAATACGATATTTGGGTATCTTAGGCCCATGCATAATAATTTGTGACACCTTGGAAACACCATGTTTAGTCGCCATAGAAATTACAAGCTAAAGATTTAACACTGGCAAAAGGGATTAAACATTAGGATTGTACAAAAAATTGGGTGAGACTACAAATTTCTGAAAGCTTTTTCATTCCATCGATAATGAATTTTAATAAACTACTATTTCAATTCAAAAATTACATAAATATGGTTATCTTAATGGTACTCTGATTTAACATTTGATGGGAATATTTTTGAAGAAATTATTTTAAAATGTAAGAAAAACTCATGTTGTTCCACAAAAAAGGAAAACCACTCTAATGCAAATTTGTTTTTTTAAGATTATTGTGGAAATAAATGAAATTCAAAATATATGTGATATTCGAACTAGTCAAGACCGAGTCTTGAATATGTTTTACAATCATTATAAGGTGATCAGTCCTAGGACTAGACTAGAGACGCACCTCCACTCATTCCTATATCCTGAGCTAATCTTTGCATTTCCCTGAAACTAGAACATCCCACATCCTTAACTATTTGTGAACGGTAATCAAATCTAGGTCTACCTCAACCCCTCTTAACTCTTGTTACCTCTTCCAATATGTCTCTGACTAGCCCTCTATGCCTGAAACCTATCTCGCCTATTTCTTATTGATTTTCGTACGGTCCTCTGTTCTCCTATTTTTTCTAATACCTCCTCATTTCTAACGTTCTCTATTCATGGTATCCTCGTCACTCAGCTGTAACACCATATTTCAAACGCTTCTAACCTTTTCTTTTTCGCCACGCGCACCGTCCACCTGTCGCACCCCTACAGAGCACTGAGATATACCTTTAACATTTTTTTTTTCGAATTTCTTACGTTAATAACAGTTAGAGAACATAGAAGCCACTCCTTTTTATTAAAAGCGACTCTACCCTGAGCTATTCTCTATTAGTTATCTTCTATATACCGAAAATAAACCACTTATAATTTTTCGTCTCCTATCTTCATATTCACTCTTTCCCTACTTTTTCTTCCTTAACATACCAGTACTTTTTGTTTTACCTTTTATTTACAGTGTAAACTCTATATAACGACACTTGAGGGACTGAACATTTTTCGGCGTTATAAAGAGTGGTTGTTAAATGGAGAGAAATAAAAGATATAATTTTACTATTCTATAATAATATGCATTTACCAATATAGTACACATTTTGCACACGAACATTATTATTCATACATTGCGTATAGCCTGTTATCTTCGTCTGATGTTTTTTGCTGCTCCAATATTTTAATTGTATTTTGTTACGTATCTTACTCATATCTTGAGATACTGCTGGATCAATTTGATTATATAAAAAGTATTTTTTTAATAGTTTCGCTGCATCAAGTGCATGTTTGATGCTTGGTGGAGGGACAGGATCGTCTTCTTCAACAATGTACATAGCTGCAGTTCTTATCTATTTCGGCAACTTAGAAAGTACTGTTTAATAATTTATAATGCCGCATTGTTGCCGTTAAATAGAGTGAACGTGACGCTATATAGAGTGTATAGAAAACAATGTAAACCAACCAAAGTCAAGCAATTTCGACGTTTTAAGGAGTTTGTCGTTAAATCGAGTGACGTTATAAAGAGTTTACACTGTATTTTCATGCAATACTGTTTTGTCAATAGCACTTCCATTTTATTTAATGCTATCTCTAACTCTCCTTTGCTAGATGCTAGTACTGGCTATATCAGCAGCAAATATAAGCACTAATCTGTTGCCCCTGTATGTCTATCCCTAAAGTTGTCCTGTGATATATGTTTACAATTGAAGAAAACGTTTTTCGTATTGGTCAACATTGGTGTCTCATGGCGGAAAAAATAATCATAAAATCAAAAAAGGGTCTCATTGAAACACTGTTCAGGGACACATGCAGTAATATTAGAGACACCACCTCGAAGGACAAATAGCATTAGATTGATTATTATTGATTAATTAACTTAATAACAATCTGACGTAGTATAATGGTGGTATAATTTTTTATTTATTTATAAACGCCCCTTTAATTAAATCATATTAAAAAGCGTAACTATTTAGTTCTTGGTTGCACCTTGTACTTACAATTGATCGTGTTTGATTAATATGTTTCTCGAGTTGCCCTTCGATTGACTTTAACTCGATAAACGAACGAACGTCTTTTATTGTCGCAATTTTTTATAAGTAGGTATGTAGTTGTTTGCATCAAATTCAAAGGATAACATAGCACGTTTTACACAACAGTTTTATCAAATGTTCTATCGTATTTGAACGTAATATTGAAAGGACTTTAATAATTTCTTCTTATGAAAATATAAAAGATTGATTTGGTTTGTGAAAAATATGACAGGCATAACGTTTTGAAAAATTCGTTAACGAGGTAGGGTTTAATATGAATTTTATTTTGCATTATTTAGGCATAGGACTGCCGATAAACTAACATTTTTATATGTATAGATAGATAAATTTATGAATATTAGAACAACTGTGCATCTGTATTAGGAATTTAACGTATTAAAAGTATTTTCTTTTAGTTCTTAATTTATTATTACTGTAGTAATACATAGTTGTAGTTTTTGACAGTCAGTTTGGTTTAGTATTTTGATAATAATTTCTTTATACGCAAAGAATAAGTAATCCTTAAATGATAAAGAATAGGTATTGCCACATATTTTGTACGTAAATGACTCTAAAATTAAATTATTTCTATTTACTAAAACAAATAATAGGAATTATGAATAACAACTTTAACATCTTTCAAAGTAATTGTTTAATAGGTCGAAAAACCGAAGTCATTTTACTGAAACCTCATATATAGGCTCCTTTGGTACATCTTTTTATTTTTTGATATCGTTTTATTTATCAAATAAACGTTTTTTTGATGTTTCAAGGCGATGTATACTTGTTGGTGTTTTTTCATGAATTTGATAAAAGCGAATTCGTCATTGTCAAATCGGCTTGCTTCGTCACGAATGAGAGAACGAGATAGATATAATGAGAGTGAGAAAGAGATAGAAATTGAAACATTTTCTGTAAAAGAAAAGTACTTCGGTGTCCAGGTCCGATCTAACACGAACAATAGAAATTAATATTACAACTTGCTGTTATTATTAATTCGGCGCCATGTTAATGGGTAGTATCGAGTGCTATTAATTAATTGGTTTTTCGCGTTAGTTTTCGAAGATTAGTAAAGAATATTTATCCGATATAGTGTTGTGCAATCATCAATGTGAATTTGAACAGTGACTGGAACAAAAGTTGTACTTAGGATTAGGATTACTAGTGGAGTGGAGTATAAATGGTGAGTTATTGAAATAAGAGTTATCATCCGTTTTGATCATTACCTTGCATGATCATCATCGTTAAATTTAGTCTTTGTTATGTTTTAAATAATTAGGGTGCTTTTTAATTATTACATTAGCAATGCCTCAATTTGTTAACAAAGATTGAATCCAAACGCGCAAGTACTGGTTGTTGTATGATTACAATTGTGAACACTGAATTACACATGGGTTTTAATTAAGAATTTCTTTTATTAGAACAAAATATACTTTTATAAATGATCTTTATGAACTTTTGCGAATTCCGTAAAAGAATTTTGGTTTTATTAATTAATTTTTATAAAATAACATGTANAGGATTTTGAAAATTGTTGCATTTCTAGGACACTTTGCTCCAGAAAAACATTTACCGTATTTTTCTAAATTAAATACAATGAGCTTTCGTGTAAAATAATGAGTTTTATATATTAAAAATGTTTAATTATTCGAGCGTACTACCTGCCTTCTTCTATCCGAATGCTCACTCTCTCAATCCGCACGGTATAACAACTCTGATGCTCGTTGAATTCCCAAGCTAATTCATAATTTGTTTTAAACAATGAAACGTAATTTCTGGTCAATTTAAACGTACTTGCAGTTTTCTTATCTGTACTGTTTAATGTTATGGAGAAAGGGTAATTTGCAAATCTAGGTGTATTTTTAGGGTATGTAATGAACGTTGAGAGAGGTGAGGATTTTGAAAATTGTTGCATTTCTAGGACACTTTGCTCCAGAAAAACATTTACCGTATTTTTCTAAATTAAATACAATGAGCTTTCGTGTAAAATAATGAGTTTTATATATTAAAAATGTTTAATTATTCGAGCGTACTACCTGCCTTCTTCTATCCGAATGCTCACTCTCTCAATCCGCACGGTATAACAACTCTGATGCTCGTTGAATTCCCAAGCTAATTCATAATTTGTTTTAAACAATGAAACGTAATTTCTGGTCAATTTAAACGTACTTGCAGTTTTCTTATCTGTACTGTTTAATGTTATGGAGAAAGGGTAATTTGCAAATCTAGGTGTATTTTTAGGGTATGTAATGAACGTTGAGAGAGGTGAGGATTTTGAAAATTGTTGCATTTCTAGGACACTTTGCTCCAGAAAAACATTTACCGTATTTTTCTAAATTAAATACAATGAGCTTTCGTGTAAAATAATGAGTTTTATATATTAAAAATGTTTAATTATTCGAGCGTACTACCTGCCTTCTTCTATCCGAATGCTCACTCTCTCAATCCGCACGGTATGACAACTCTGAGGCTCGTTGAATTCACAAGCTAATTCATAATTTGTTTTAAACAATGAAACGTAATTTCTGGTCAAATTAAACATACTTGCAATTTTTTTATCTGTACTGTTTACTGTTATGGATAAAGCAATTTGCAAATCTAGGTGTATTGCTAGGGTATGTAATGAATGGTGAGGATTTTGAAAATTGCTTCATTTCTAGGACTTTAATTTTCACAGCTGTCCAAAATTGTTGTTAGTACGTTTTTCCTCATATATTTTATATTACCTTAACCATTTAGAATATCCAGGATAATTGTTTTAACAAGTCGAAAATTAAGTTGTGCACTTTTAAGTTTCCAATTTTTACGTAATTTTCTCGTTTTAATAATGAAATCTGCTTTAATTTAAACAGCAGTGAAAGATTGTCGTTAGTGTACGCTTTTCTTCACATGTTTATATATACGTGTAACCATTTAGACTTTCCAGGATAATTGTTTAATAAGTCGAAAATTAAGTTGCGCACTTTCAACAGTTAAATGTACTTTAATTTAAATTGTAGATAGAAACTGTTTGAAGTACATTGTTCCTCTCGTTTTCATGTATTGCATTCATTTTTTGGAATTTACAGAATAATTGTTTAACAAGTCGAAAGTTCATTTTTATATTTTCTCACATAACTTTCGCCTTTTGGGTCTGTTAATGTAATTATTTAACGGGTTCGGATGGCATTTTTACCTGTTCACGTAATTTTCGTGTTGTGATGAATTACCTTTCATTCAAGTTACACTAAGATTCTGTTGTCAATAATACGTTACGTTGTTCACATGTTTATTCGTTTTTATATACCTATGGATGTTTTATCGTAGAACAGGTCTAAAATTTATGTAGGTTTTTTATGTATTCAAGGCTTTGTTTTCAAATCTAATAACATTATTGTTTCAGGTGCATTTTGCAGTTAGTCGTCGGTCATGAGCCACATTCGACAATCGATTAATTCCGGGATCATCACTGAAGGGAATTTGAGGAAAGGTAGGTTTTTATTAATTTATTTTCTGCTTACCCACTTGTTTTAGAGCACATTTGTTTTCTTAGGGTTACAGTCTAATATCTTGTCTTACTTATTTTAATAGATAATTCTTTCATAACGTTGCTACTTACCTTGTCTTGTCCCTTCTCTTTCCTTCAAGATAAATTCCTAGAACTTCATTTCTTTTAATTTGTTTAACTTTTTCGTAATGCTCCTTTGTTTTTATCTCCATTAACACTACTTTCAGAATTTTATTTCCTCACTTGACAGACTATTATTTTCTTGAATGTGATGTTATAAATGTTACATTTATACTTTCAGCTACATCTTCTAGTCCAGTAACCCAACAGTCAGTGATCGGCTTCTTCCAGAATCACCGGCACGCGTCAAGAGTGGTACAGTTGCATATGCTTTTAATTAGTTCTTCTTTTAGTACTTACCTACCTTCATTACTTTTTTTGATCTTTACTTGCTTTCAATTTTACATTTTTATTATTGTTACTTTTCAAATCTCTTAATTTTATTTTGTTTGAAACTTAATTTATTACAATTAATTATTCGAGCGTACTACCTGCCTTCTTCTATCCGAATGCTCACTCTCTCAATCCGCACGGTATAACAACTCTGAGGCTCGTTGAATTCACAAGCTAATTCATAATTTGTTTTAAACAATGAAACGTAATTTCTGGTCAAATTAAACGTACTTGCAGTTTTGTTATCTGTACTGTTTAATGTTATGGAGAAAGGGTAATTTGCAAATCTAGGTGTATTTTTAGGGTATGTAATGAACGTTGAGAGAGGTGAGGATTTTGAAAATTGTTGCATTTCTAGGACACTTTGCTCCAGAAAAACATTTACCGTATTTTTCTAAATTAAATACAATGAGCTTTCGTGTAAAATAATGAGTTTTATATATTAAAAATGTTTAATTATTCGAGCGTACTACCTGCCTTCTTCTATCCGAATGCTCACTCTCTCTATCTGCAGGGTATAACAACTCTGATGCTCGTTGAACTCACAAACTAATTCATAATTTCTTTTAAACAATGAAACGTAATTTCTGGTCAAATTAAACGTACTTGCAGTTTTCTTATCTGTACTGTTTAATGTTATGGAGAAAGGGTAATTTGCAAATCTAGGTGCATTTCTAGGGTATGTAATGAACGTTGAGAGAGGTGAGGATTTTGAAAATTGTTTCATTTCTAGCACACTTTTTGTTCCAGAAAAACATTTGCCGTATTTTTCTAAATTAAATACAATGAGCTTTCGTGTAAAATAATGAGTTTTATATATTAAAAATGTTTAATTATTCGAGCGTACTACCTGCCTTCTTCTATCCGAATACTCACTCTCTCTATGTGCACGGTATGACAACTCTTATGCTCGTTGAATTCACAAGCTAATTCATAATTTGTTTTAAACAATGAAATTTATATGTATAAATGTTTAATTATTCGAGCGTACTACCTGCCTTCTTCTATCCGAATACTCACTCTCTCTATGTGCACGGTATAACAACTCTTATGCTCGTTAAATTCACAAACTAATTCATAATTTGTTTTAAACAATGAAACGTAATTTCTGGTCAAATTAAACATACTTGCAGTTTTGTTATCTGTACTGTTTAATGTTATGGAGAAAGAGAATTTTGCAAATCTAGGTGTATTTCTAAGGTATGTAATGAATGCCGAGGGAGGTGAGGATTTTGAATCATTACCTTGCATGATCATCATCGTTAAATTTAGTCTTTGTTATGTTTTAAATAATAAGGGTGCTTTTTAATTATTACATTAGCAATGCCTCAATTTGTTAACAAAGACTGAATCCAAACGCGCAAGTACTGGTTGTTGTATGATTACAATTGTGAACACTGAATTACACATGGGTTTTAATTAAGAATTTCTTTTATTAGAACAAAATATACTTTTATAAATGATCTTTATGAACTTTTGCGAATTCCGTAAAAGAATTTTGGTTTTATTAATTAATTTTTATAAAATAACATGTATACATATAGTATTTACGTAAGTTTTCAAATTCGAAATTTT
>NW_020438922.1:223725-232394 GCF_000699045.2 Agrilus planipennis
GCTCGTAGCAGCTAGCCTTAGGTATCTTATACGGTCACTTGAGTAAGTTGTCTCACTCAGATGAACTGCTGATGGCGCCTAGGTGGTTCATTGTATGAGGTAGAGGCTTCGGAAAGAGCGGCTGGATAGCTAGCTTATATAATTTACCGCGACTCCGTATTTATCCTTCTCCCTCAGTGACAGCGTCGAAATGGTCAGGCCTGCAGTTTCGAAAATTCGAAGCTGCAAGTCCGATCATTTCGGCGTTTCACTGGTGGATAAGGATCTGATTTAAATACGGAATGTTTTGCACTTTTTGAAATCGAAAAAATTATGTCTTCAACAATTTAGATGTATTTAATTTTTGAAAATGGTAATTAATGTTTTATATGAATGCTCGCTCTCTCTATCTGTTACAAACTAATTCATAATTTGTTTTAAACAATAAAACGTAATTTCTGGTAAAATTAAACGTACTTGCACTTTTCTTATCTGTACTGTTTAATGTTATGGAGAAAGGGTAATTTGCAAATCTAGGTGTATTTTTAGGGTATGTAATGAACGTTGAGAGAGGTGAGGATTTTGAAAATTGTTGCATTTCTAGGACACTTTGCTCCAGAAAAACATTTACCGTATTTTTCTAAATTAAATACAATGAGCTTTCGTGTAAAATAATGAGTTTTATATATTAAAAATGTTTAATTATTCGAGCGTACTACCTGCCTTCTTCTATCCGAATGCTCACTCTCTCAATCCGCACGGTATGACAACTCTGAGGCTCGTTGAATTCACAAGCTAATTCATAATTTGTTTTAAACAATGAAACGTAATTTCTGGTCAAATTAAACATACTTGCAATTTTTTTATCTGTACTGTTTACTGTTATGGATAAAGCAATTTGCAAATCTAGGTGTATTGCTAGGGTATGTAATGAATGGTGAGGATTTTGAAAATTGCTTCATTTCTAGGACTTTAATTTTCACAGCTGTCCAAAATTGTTGTTAGTACGTTTTTCCTCATATATTTTATATTACCTTAACCATTTAGAATATCCAGGATAATTGTTTTAACAAGTCGAAAATTAAGTTGTGCACTTTTAAGTTTCCAATTTTTACGTAATTTTCTCGTTTTAATAATGAAATCTGCTTTAATTTAAACAGCAGTGAAAGATTGTCGTTAGTGTACGCTTTTCTTCACATGTTTATATATACGTGTAACCATTTAGACTTTCCAGGATAATTGTTTAATAAGTCGAAAATTAAGTTGCGCACTTTCAACAGTTAAATGTACTTTAATTTAAATTGTAGATAGAAACTGTTTGAAGTACATTGTTCCTCTCGTTTTCATGTATTGCATTCATTTTTTGGAATTTACAGAATAATTGTTTAACAAGTCGAAAGTTCATTTTTATATTTTCTCACATAACTTTCGCCTTTTGGGTCTGTTAATGTAATTATTTAACGGGTTCGGATGGCATTTTTACCTGTTCACGTAATTTTCGTGTTGTGATGAATTACCTTTCATTCAAGTTACACTAAGATTCTGTTGTCAATAATACGTTACGTTGTTCACATGTTTATTCGTTTTTATATACCTATGGATGTTTTATCGTAGAACAGGTCTAAAATTTATGTAGGTTTTTTATGTATTCAAGGCTTTGTTTTCAAATCTAATAACATTATTGTTTCAGGTGCATTTTGCAGTTAGTCGTCGGTCATGAGCCACATTCGACAATCGATTAATTCCGGGATCATCACTGAAGGGAATTTGAGGAAAGGTAGGTTTTTATTAATTTATTTTCTGCTTACCCACTTGTTTTAGAGCACATTTGTTTTCTTAGGGTTACAGTCTAATATCTTGTCTTACTTATTTTAATAGATAATTCTTTCATAACGTTGCTACTTACCTTGTCTTGTCCCTTCTCTTTCCTTCAAGATAAATTCCTAGAACTTCATTTCTTTTAATTTGTTTAACTTTTTCGTAATGCTCCTTTGTTTTTATCTCCATTAACACTACTTTCAGAATTTTATTTCCTCACTTGACAGACTATTATTTTCTTGAATGTGATGTTATAAATGTTACATTTATACTTTCAGCTACATCTTCTAGTCCAGTAACCCAACAGTCAGTGATCGGCTTCTTCCAGAATCACCGGCACGCGTCAAGAGTGGTACAGTTGCATATGCTTTTAATTAGTTCTTCTTTTAGTACTTACCTACCTTCATTACTTTTTTTGATCTTTACTTGCTTTCAATTTTACATTTTTATTATTGTTACTTTTCAAATCTCTTAATTTTATTTTGTTTGAAACTTAATTTATTACAATTACTTTCATTTACACATTTTTTTTATTTTTCTTTAATTTAAAACTTTCTTCGCCACTTTTTTTTCAGATATTATCTTTCTTTTACTAAATTCAAGACTTTTTACAGAAACTCGAAAGACATTAACCGTCGTAGGATGATCAGCAATCCTTGGACCACTTCAGGAACATCGTTCATCGTGGAAAAAACACCTTCGTCAACAACGAGGGACCATTCCTAATGGGTGCGAATAGCTCCCAGCAGTAAGGGCTTCTCTACCAATGACTGGAACCGTCTTCCAAGGGTTAGCAGTCCCTTCCATTATCATCACTTATAGGTAAGACCTATCCCTTTGCGAACAGGAACACCTTCAAGTGGTTCGAAACTTTACCACTTCTTCCACAGATATGATCATCCTTTAACAAGTTGAAGGTGGTTTCTATTTGCAAAAGTGTAAGTCAAGCCTCTAAATGGCTGTATAAGATGTTATAAAATACTTTTATTACATTGAAGACAGTTTCTGGCCGTGGAATGGTGGCAATTACCATTTAGAAGATATCCAATTCTGCTGAAAATGGTCCAGGGGGTAATCGGTCTCTTCCAGGATCAGCTGCATACGTCAAAAGAGGTAAAAGCTTGTAATTACTTATTTCGTTAGTATTTAATCTCATTACTTTTTGTGAATATTTCTTGTTTCCTATTTCATACTTTATTTATTATAAACTTTTTCCAGAACTTAATTTCTTCTTTTGGTTACCTCTTCGTATATTTCATAATTATGTTTACTTCAATTTTTTACTATAGAACTTAAGTTATTACCGTTAACTTTTATTTTTTACACATTTAAAAAAAAAATTCCCTCTTTCTATTTTTTTTAGATATTTTTTATCTTTTGCTATTTTCAAGACTTTTACAGACAATAGAGAAACATCAACCATCCTTGGATGATCATCAAACCTTGGGCCACTTCAAGAATATCGTTCGTCATGGGAGATCACCTTCGTCAACAACCAGGAACCATTTCTAACCTGTGCAAATAGCTCCCAATCGTAAAGCTCATTTACCAATGGCTGTAACCGTCTTTCAGGGGTTAGGAGTCCCATCCAATATCAAAGGTAAGACTTATCCCTTCGCGAATACGAACACCTTTAAGTGGTTCGAAGGTGATCCTATCCGTGGAAGTGTGGTACGTGTACCACATCTTCCATGATGTGATCATCATCAAACAGTTAGGAAGTGTTTCTGTTTGCAAAGTCGACCCTCTGAATGACGATCTAAGTTGATATAAGGTACTTCTAGGTACTTGGAAGACAGTTTCTGACTATGGAATAGTGGCAGTTACCACTTGGGAGATATTTACTTCTACTTAAAATAGTCCCACAGGTAATCAGGCTCCTCCAGGATATATACTTTTGTTTAGTTTAAATCTTTTCTTACTTATATTTTTTCAGATATTTTCTAACTTTTACAAATTCATGACTTTTTTACAGACACTCGAAAGATATTTTCCATCGAGGGATGATCACCAATCCTTTGACCACTTCAGGAACATCCTTCATCGTGGAAGGTCACCTTCATCAACAACGAGGGACCATTTCTAACTAGTGCGAATAGCTCCCAACAGTTAGGGCCGTTAAGCAATAGTTGGAACCGTCTTCCAAAGGTTAGAAGTCCCTTCCAACATCAAGAATCATCAATCACGGGTAAGACTTATTCTTTTCCGAACTTTTAAGTAAGGGTGATCCTACCTTCGGAAGGGTGGTACTTGTACCACATCTTCCACAAATATAATCATCATCAAACAACTTGAAGGTAAATTCTACTTGCAGAGGTATAAGTCAAGCCCCTAAGTGAAGATCCAAAATGTTATAAGGTAGTTCTAACTCCTTGGAGACAGTTTCTCACCATGTAATGGTGGTGGTTACCACTTGGGAAGTATTCAATTCTGCTAAACCGGTCCCGCAGGTAATGGGGCCCTTCCAGGATCGCCAGAATACGTTAACAGAGGTATAAGCTTGTAGTTACCTTTTTCTTTAGTACTTATTTTAATTACTTTTCTTATCTTTACTTGCTTCCTGTTTTATACTTTATTTACTCAAACTTTTCCCAGAACTTAATTTTGTTTTTTGGTTACTTTTCAGATGTCTCTTAACTATGTTTAAATCAATTCTTTTCTTACACTTAATTTATGACTTTTATTTTTTATTTCTTATACATTACTTTATTTTTATGTATTCTTCCTTTTTTTTCAGATATTTTCTTTCTATTACTAAATTCAAAACTTTTTTACAGACATTCAAGGAAAATTGACCAGCATGGGATGGACCACATCAGGAACATCGTTCATCATGGGAGATCATCTTCGTCAACAAAGATGGACTACTTCTAACGGGTACTTATTTTAATGATTTTTTCATAACTTTACTTTCTTCGTGTTTTATACTTTATATATTTCAAGCTTTTCATATGTTTCTTAGCTCTGTTTAAATCAATTTTTTTATTTAACACTTAATTTATTACTTTTATTTTTTATACATTACTTTATTTTTATTTATTCTTCCTTTTTTTTGCATATATTTTCTTTCTATTACAAAATTCAAAACTTTTTTACAGATATTCGAGAAGCAGTGAAATCTCCGTGGGAGGATCACCAATCCTTGGACCACTTCAGGAACATCGTTCATCGTGGGAGATTACCATCGTCAACGAGGGACCATTTCTAACGGGTGCGAATAGCTCCCAACGGTAAGAGCCATCTACCAACGGCTGGAACGGTCTTCGAAGGGTTAGAAGTCCCTTACAACATCGAGGATCATCATTCATAGGTAAGACTTATCCCTCTGCGAACAGGAACACCTTCAGGTGGTTCGAAGGTGATCCTATCCGTGGAAGTGTGGTACTTGTACCACATCTTCCACAGATATGATCATCATCAAACCATTTGAAGGTGTCTCTATTTGCAAAGGTATAAGTCGAGCCTCTGAATGACGATCCAAGATGTTATAAGGTACTTCTAACTACTTGGAAGACAGTTTCTAGCCATTGAAAGGTGGCAGTTACCACTTGGGAGGTATTCAATCCTGCTAAAAATGGTCCCGAGCGCGGACAGGGGACACGTGTCCNCCCACCCTCCCCCGATCCGGGATCCGGAGTCTTCGAGGTCCAGAAACTCCAAGATTGCAGGACGTCGATATTCCAGGATTCCAAGTGCGATTACTTCGAATTTCAAAGACTTCGAAGTGTGAAGATCCCGACGTACAAAATTTCGAAATTGGAAAATCTGTGAAGTTCAATGTTTCGAGATTAGAAGTTTCGCACTTTTCCGAGTGCCCAAAATTCGAAAATTTCGAAGAGAGAAAACGCCAAAGAACCTCTGACGTTTTCCATCCCCTGGATTTTCGAACCCTGGAAACCCTGAAGTACAAAGACTTCTTATCGCGGCGTTGAACCCCACAGACTTACCAATTTCGAGGTCTCGCACCCCGTGATGTTCGAACTTCGAAGCCTTCAAAGTTCGAAGTATTCGTACCTGGAGATCCTGGAATTCGATGTCCTCCAATCCTGGAGGTTCAGGACCCCGAAGTCTTCGGATCCCGGAGTCCGCTCTTCGACTCCCGCGATGTCCTCGTGGTCTTGATGCTCTCTGATGGTCATTGATGCCTTCGTCGAACTGTACATCTCCATTGGATTCGATGCCCATCGCTGGTCCTGGGTAGCTTTCAGACTGCACGGCTTTGGTTGATCCCTGCTGATCCAGACGTCCCGTCTTAATTACTGAAAGAAACAATTTGAAAAAAGTTTTAATGTGAAAAAATCTAATGAAGTTAAAATTAATAGACAAAAAAGAGATTATCAAGAAAATTTTTAATGTAAGAAATGTAAAAAAGGTTGTAGGAATAAACTGAAATAAAGTTTTAAGACAAAGTTTTGAAGCAAATACTTTACAGAAATGTAAGTATAGATAAAGTAAATTACAAAAATTAAACTATGAATGAAAAATTTAAAGAAAAAGTTCTATACCAAGCAAAAAAATCAGAATCTACAAAACTCAAAGAAAAGTAAATAAGTAAAGATATAAATAAAGTAAAACAAACTAAAAGGATTGTTAAATGAGAAAAAATTTAAGGTAAGTATACATAAAAAAATAAAACTAGGATAAGGTAAATTAAAAAATCTGAAGAAAAGGACAAATTTTGAAGAAATTTAATTAGTAAATAAAATCTTACATTGCATTCGTATTCCTTGTCTTGGCTTAGCTGTCTACACGCTCCATAGGGTTGGTTTACTAACCGTCACCAGGATGGGTTGTATAATGGATAGTCCGCTTTAATTACTAAAAAAAAGAAAAAATTTGCATCAAGTTAAACCATAGTATGGGAATTAAAAAGATAGAAAAGATTTGCAAAAAGATTTAAAATAACTATAAAATTTAATAGAAAGGGTTATTAAGAAAAGTTTTAAAGTGAGTATAAAAGAAAATTCGAAGTATACATGCAAATATAGCTTTATAGACAGAATTAAGAAAGAGTATTGAAGGAAATAAAGAGAAAGTAATATAAGTACAAATTCGTAAAGTAAATGAAAAGAAGCAAATTTTTGAGAATAAAATCTTGCAGTACAAACAGAAAACAATGATCTAATGAACTACTACAATATTTAAAAAAATTAAGAGGAGTAAAACGAAAGAAGAGGATTTTTACCTTTATCATGCAAAAGATTAAAAAAAAACTTCTGAAAACAAAGTTTGAAAGTTAAATTTTAAATTTAAGTACAAACACAAATAAAGTAAAATTAACTAAAAGAATTGGTAAATTTGAGAAAAAGTCTAAGGTAAGTAAAACTATAAAATTAAAATAAAATTAGACACGTACAAGAGGAGTAAAAAGAAAGGAGAGGAAGAGTTTTGAAGTTAAGTTTTAAATCAAAGTAGAAACATAAATAAAGTAAAACTAACTAAAGACAAGTAAAAAGATAAAATAGAAATAAAATTAGACAAGCAAAGAATAAAAAAATCTGAAAAAAAGGACAAATTTTGAAGAAATTTAATTAGTAAATAAAATCTTACATTGCATTCGTATTCCTTGTTTTGTCTTAGTTGTTTCTACGTCTCCATAGGGTTTGCTGGACGTCACCGGGGTGGGTTGTACAATGGATAATCCGCTTTAATTACTAAAAAAGAAAAGATTTTGCATCTAGTTAAAGCTTAGTATGGGAATTAAAAAGAAAGAAAAGATTTGCAAAACGATCTTAAAAAGGATTTAAAATAAAGATAAAACTTAATACAAAAAAGGTGATCTGAAAAAAGGACAAATTTTGAAGAAATGTGATTAGTAAATGAAATCTTACATTGCATTATTTATATTCCTTGCATTGGCTTAGCTGGATAGACTCAAATGTGCTTCGACAACGTCTCGTTTCTTCTTGATACCCTAGCAGTCCTTAAGGTCCTCGATTGTCTTGAGGTTATAATTGATTCCAAACACCATAGGGTTTCCTCTCCATCACCGGGATGTTTTTACAGTGGATAGTTCGCATTAATTACTAAATAAGAAAAAAGAAAGTTAAAGCTTGGAATAAGAATAAAAAGAAAAGAAAAGATTTCCAAAAAGGTCTTAATGAACATAAAATTTAAAATAAAGAACATTAAGGAATGTTTTAAAGTAAGTATGAAAGAAAATCAGTTAAAGTATATTAAAAGAGAATTACAATTTTAGGAGAAAGTATTGAATAGAAATTGAAAGAAGCAAATTAGAAAAAGCAACTTTTTGAGAATAAAGCCTTACAGTACACAAATAAATAGAAAATAATAATTTAATGAACTAATGCAGTATTTAAAAAATTAAAGAGGAGTAAAAATAAAGTAAAGTATTTTATCATTTCCTTTATCATGGAAGTAATTAAAAGAAACTTTTGTAAATAAACAGTTCTGAAAAAAAGGTGATAAATAAATAAATAAGTACTTTACTTTACTTTAATGTTACTCATGTTTTGGTTGAGCTGGGATTAAGGGACTCGACTGTGACTATATCTCACCCCTCTCAATGTCCTGGTAGTCCTGGTATTATCTGCTGAGTCTGATGTTCAGTCTAAACTCCACATCTCTATTTAGCTCGAATATCCGTGACTTGATTACCTTTTGCAAATTCTGAAAATAAAGTTAAAAAACCAAGAAGTTGTGAAGCAAAATAGAATTTATAAATGTTACATTTTCTTAATCTTCCCATTTGTCATTGTTGAAATGAAATTAATGGACTGAATTCTGATTCAATAAAAAAAAACAGGTCTATACAGAGTGTTTTAAAATGCCACAAGGACAAACTTATCATTTATATAATATGTAGACTTGTAATTATTGGAAATATTAGAATTAAAAATTATAATCTTTTT
>NW_020438922.1:233330-236763 GCF_000699045.2 Agrilus planipennis
AGCGCAACTCAATTTTCGACATGGAGAGTAATGTAATTATATACTTAAGATTCTAATTATCAGAAGTTCCAATTTCCAATATGAATTTCAAATGAATCTTCCGAAAGAATATTAAAAAATACTTATAAAAAAATGTTGTTTTTAATATTAAAAAATACTGGTAAATACCAGTAAAAGTCTCGTCTTATAAAATTTCAGAGCACAAAGATAATTGATAAAATTACACACAATTGGCATTGTTTTGCAAATGATTTATGCATAAAATAGCCTAATTTCTACGTTAGATTTCCTGTAACATGAGTTTTACTGAAGGATATAACGTAAAATCACATTCGTTGATAATAAAAGACTGCTGGCGCAATCGACGAGCATGGTACGGAGAGTTCCTGAACTAAAACTCAAAGTTACCACGAATTTTAAAAAGTGTTTCAACTGCTTATGTACAGTACGTATTAAATATATAGCATACTATTCACTTCTATTACATATTTATAAAAAGTATATCCCTCTTGTTAAACATTTACACATCAAGAATGTATAGGGGTGCTTCTTCTCTTAGGAAGAAATAATAATCTTATTATATTAAAACGCAAAAATTACGCAGAAATATTAAGCACAGAAAAGCGCAACTCAATTTTCGACCTGTTAAACAAATATTTTGAAAGATATTAAAGGTGAATGTAATACATACAAATGTGGCGAATAACCTACAGGAAACAACTTTTGACTGCAGTTTAAATTAAACTAAATTTCATTGTTAAAACCGAAAATTACGTAGAAATATTGAACATAGAAAAGCGCAACTCAATTTTCGAGTTGTTAAACAATTATTTTGAAAGATGTTAAAGGTAAATAAAGTACATAAAATGTGAGGAATAACGTAGAAGAAAACGTTTTTGGTTATAATTTAAATTAAACCAAATTTCATTGTTAAAACCGAAAATTACGCAGAAATATTGAACATAGAAAAGCGCAACTCAATTTTCGACATCTTAAACAGTTATTTTGAAAGATGTTAAAGGTGAATGAAGTACATAAAAATGTGAGAAAAAACTTACAAGCAAACGTTTTTGGTTGCAATTTAAATTAAACCAAATTTCATTGTTAAAACCGAAAATTACGCAGAAATATTGAACATAGAAAAGCGCAACTCAATTTTCGACATGTTAAACAGTTATTTTGAAAGATGTTAAAGGTAAATGAAGTACATAAAAATGTGAGAAAAAACTTAGAAGCAAACGTTTTTGGTTGCAATTTAAATTAAACCCAATTTCATTGTTAAAACCGAAAATTACGCAGAAATATTGAACATAGAAAAGCGCAACTCAATTTTCGACATGTTAAACAGTTATTTTGAAAGATGTTAAAGGTAAATGAAGTACATAAAAATGTGAGAAAAAACTTAGAAGCAAACGTTTTTGGTTGCAATTTAAATTAAACCCAATTTCATTGTTAAAACCGAAAATTACGCAGAAATATTGAACATAGAAAAGCGCAACTCAATTTTCGACATCTTAAACAGTTATTTTGAAAGATGTTAAAGGTAAATGAAGTACATAAAAATGTGAGAAAAAACTTAGAAGCAAACGTTTTTGGTTGCAATTTAAATTAAACCCAATTTCATTGTTAAAACCGAAAATTACGCAGAAATATTGAACATAGAAAAGCGCAACTCAATTTTCGACATCTTAAACAGTTATTTTGAAAGATGTTAAAGGTAAATGAAGTACATAAAAATGTGAGAAAAAACTTAGAAGCAAACGTTTTTGGTTGCAATTTAAATTAAACCCAATTTCATTGTTAAAACCGAAAATTACGCAGAAATATTGAACATAGAAAAGCGCAACTCAATTTTCGACATCTTAAACAGTTATTTTGAAAGATGTTAAAGGTAAATGAAGTACATAAAAATGTGAGAAAAAACTTAGAAGCAAACGTTTTTGGTTGCAATTTAAATTAAACCCAATTTCATTGTTAAAACCGAAAATTACGCAGAAATATTGAACATAGAAAAGCGCAACTCAATTTTCGACATCTTAAACAGTTATTTTGAAAGATGTTAAAGGTAAATGAAGTACATAAAAATGTGAGAAAAAACTTAGAAGCAAACGTTTTTGGTTGCAATTTAAATTAAACCCAATTTCATTGTTAAAACCGAAAATTACGCAGAAATATTGAACATAGAAAAGCGCAACTCAATTTTCGACATCTTAAACAGTTATTTTGAAAGATGTTAAAGGTAAATGAAGTACATAAAAATGTGAGAAAAAACTTAGAAGCAAACGTTTTTGGTTGCAATTTAAATTAAACCCAATTTCATTGTTAAAACCGAAAATTACGCAGAAATATTGAACATAGAAAAGCGCAACTCAATTTTCGACATCTTAAACAGTTATTTTGAAAGATGTTAAAGGTAAATGAAGTACATAAAAATGTGAGAAAAAACTTAGAAGCAAACGTTTTTGGTTGCAATTTAAATTAAACCCAATTTCATTGTTAAAACCGAAAATTACGCAGAAATATTGAACATAGAAAAGCGCAACTCAATTTTCGACATCTTAAACAGTTATTTTGAAAGATGTTAAAGGTAAATGAAGTACATAAAAATGTGAGAAAAAACTTAGAAGCAAACGTTTTTGGTTGCAATTTAAATTAAACCCAATTTCATTGTTAAAACCGAAAATTACGCAGAAATATTGAACATAGAAAAGCGCAACTCAATTTTCGACATGTTAAACAATTAATTTGAAAGATGTTAAGGGTGAATGTGATAGATTAAAATGTGAGGAATAACCTACAGGCAACAGTTTTCACAGGAGTTTAAATTGAACCAAATTTCATTGTTAAAACCGAAAATGACGTGAAAATATTAAAGAAAGAAAAGCGCAACCCAATTTTCGATTTGTTAAACAATTATTTTGAAAGATGTTAAAGTTGAATGTGATAGAGAAATATGTGAGGAATAATATACAGGCAACAGTTTTTCAGTGCAGTTTAAATTAAACCAAATTTCTTTGTTAAAACCGAAAATTACGTAGAAATATAAACATAGTAAAGCGCAACTCAATTTTCGAGTTGTTAAACAAATATTTTGAAAGATATTAAAGGTGAATGTAATACATACAAATGTGGCGAATAACCTACAGGAAACAGCTTTTGACTGCAGTTTAAATTAAACTAAATTTCATTGTTAAAACCGAAAATTACGTAGAAATATTGAACATAGAAAAGCGCAACTCAATTTTCGACATCTTAAACAGTTATTTTGAAAGATGTTAAAGGTAAATGAAGTACATAAAAATGTGAGAAAAAACTTAGAAGCAAACGTTTTTGGTTGCAATTTAAATTAAACCCAATTTCATTGTTAAAACCGAAAATTACGCAGAAATATTGAACATAGAAAAGCGCAACTCAATTTTCGACATGTTAAACA
>NW_020438922.1:237908-270084 GCF_000699045.2 Agrilus planipennis
CATCACCCCCCCCCCTTCTCAACCCCTTATTATATTGTGAATGCAGTACAGACTACAAAAAATCGTTTATTGACATTTTAACTTCCTGCCTTTCACAATGAGCGAACTATCGTCGAACTTTTTGTTCGCTTTAGTCTAAATGCACCTTTAAAAACAACGCTTATAATAAATTACATATTATATTATTAACGATAACATTTATTTCAAGCACTTCACATATACCATTCAGGGAAAAAAAAATAGGCGATATAGGTTGATAGGACACCTTCTCAGGCATGAAGGTCTAGTCAGAGACATGTTAGAGCAGAAACAGGAGTTAGGGGGGGTAGAGGTAGACCTAGATTAGATTACTCTTCGCAAATAGTTAAGGATGTGAGTTGTTCTAGTTTTAGGGAAATGCGAAGTTTAGCTCAGGATAGGAAAGAGTGGAGGTACGTATCCAACCAGTCTTAGGACTGATGACCTTATGATGATGATGATGATGATGATGTTTATTATTATTATTAAAATATTCAATATTAGTTAAGGGAGAGTGAACCTAAAAACACGATTTAAAAAAGGAATTGCACGTGTAAAATACCCCTTAAATATTATTTAACATAGGTATATATTTATTTTTGTTTAATTTAAATATTTACCTACATTTTCGAAACAGAAAAAGAAAAGGTGTGGTGTTATAGGAGGATGATGAAAATACGCAGTGGGTACAACAGGTACAAAAGATTAGAAATGAGTTATCAGAAAAAAAGACGAAAATAAGGATGCTATCGATGACAGTAAGAAAAAGAAGAGATACGATGGCGAAACCTTCTGAAACACAAAGGGCTAATTAGACACACATTTTCTACTTTCCGGCATTATTTCTGCTAAAGCACAAAAAGCCCACGCGAAATTGTAAGTGTAGATGGTGAGAGATAACAGGTATTTACTAAGCATTAACAACTAATAATTATCCAAAAAAGGTAGATATAATCTCATGGTGCCATCGGTCTTGAAGTACATCGTCAAGTAGGTACTTTGCAGCGTTGTACTTACTAAAATAAGTAGGTACTTTCCGACATTATCTTTGCTAAAATACATAAAATAATTTAAACACAAAAAGCGCTTGTGAAATTATAGGACCACCATTTTGTATAAAATAAATATACAATTAAACTAACAGAAAATTCAGGAAACAGAATTTTTATATCCTTTAGTGTCTAAGAATCATTGAATAGAAAGAGAGAATTCATTGTAGATTTTCTTCTTTTATTCAAAAACAGACATACACAAAAACACTTAGGAAACGCCTACCTCTCATGATGGAAATTTTCCGTAGTCTTTTGGATAAATATTCCTCATATTATATACCATTGATTATCTCATTCACATAAAAGTCAGATGCATACGTTGGTAAATTAGGAAATTCTTATTTAAAATTTCACTTTTAACAAATACTTGATCCTGTCGCACGTAACAATTACGATAAAATCACACCGCCGAAGGACGACCTCGTCAGACGAACAAAGCCACAAATGATACTAAACGAGAATAGTATGATAGTAACATATTATAGTAGATACATGTATACATACGTTATTTTATGTATGAATACGCTACCAACATCGTCATCCCAAATAAATTACTTGCCCACTAATAATAATTAATTACTATTGTCTTATGAATACTGTATGTTAGAAAGATGTTAAAGGTGAATGTAATACATAAAAATGTGGCGAATAACCTACAGGAAACAGCTTTTGACTGCAGTTTAAATTAAACTAAATTTCATTGTTAAAACCGAAAATTACGCAGAAATATTGAACATAGAGAAAGCGCAACTCAATTTTCGACAACTTAAAAAATTATTCTGAAAAATAATAAAGGCGAATGTAATACATAAAAATGTTGGGAACAACGTGCCGGAACAGTTTTTGACTACAAGATTCTTAGAAAACATCTCGAAGAGTTTCACTTATTAGATGAACCCAAGCTAAAGAAGCTATGGATTTTGTCTCTTATTAGAGTATTTAAAAGATGAGAAACTAAATGGGGTTGTATGTATTTTGACATAAATTGATTGATGTTGACTTTACATCAATAAAATTATTTGCAACCCTATTTTGGCTCTGATCTTTCACGCTAAATAGACTATTTTTTGCAGTAGTGTCCTTTATCCAATTAAAGCGGGTGACAAAGGTAAATAAGAAGCATATAAAAGAATTATTTGTTGAAGAACTGAAGAAACTCTAACAAAAATTTAGAAAAACTATATCTCAATCACTTCAAACAGAAGAATATAAATCATACTNGTACTTTGCGGCATTATTTTTGCTAAAATATATAAAATAATTTAAACACAAAGAAGTGCTCCTAAAATTATTGGAAGATGGTGGGTATTTAATATGCTTTGATATCTGCAATGCTAGTCTAAAACATAATCGACTTTTTTGTCTTTCTGCAACTATACTGTTAATCATTACAGTCAACAGCTATTAATTAATTACCTAAATGTTTTGTCAAATGTCCTATCATCAAAAATAAGAAATACTTGTTTTAATAACAGCAATATTACTGTACTTATTATTTTGAACGATTTAGCATATCCTATGTAAAATTATATAGCACGAATAGTTGTTTATATTACCCTTAAAACTCAACGGGAAGTATGTAGGTACCTAAGCACGTATGCATATCTTTCTCATATCTTAAAAAACAATCATAAAAATACAATCATTTTCAAATGCATCACTTAATTATAAAAGCAATCCTACCTTTTCTTTGTAGACATAGTAGTTTTAGTAAATATTCTGCAGAGGATTCACTGAACAGCACAAAACAAACCCCGTTTAATACTACAGATAATATTACATTCAGTCTGATTCAGTCAAGGGCAATGGAGAGGTGAACCAGTCGTTTATCTCTTTTAGTATCACAAATAGGTTGTTATCATCCAAGTCGAGAAATAAGTTTCAGCAAATATAAACGAACACAAGACGTCTTAAAAGATAGTAAATAAATACAAATTGCCATTTTATATGTAATTTTATTTACCTAGGTGCTTAATAGTCAATTAAATTCGATTCGAAATGTAAAATTTGTAACTACATATTACATTGCTTCTTTTTTTTAATATAAAAAATTGTATCTATGTAATACGATTTTACGTTCACTATACATTACTAAGAAATGGAATTAAGATTAAAAAAGATATTTTAATTTTGAAATAAGTCAGAAAAAATTATGAAGAACAAAATTTCATCAAAATTTGAATCGTATAGACATATCAGTCAAATAATAATTAAATAGTTTAACACCTATCACAGACGACACCTAGGTTTGGCCTGTATCAAGCTTCCTCATGGTAGAATAGGAAGCCTGATACATTACAGGGGATGATACAAAATTTCTCTTTTGCCTCCAATTCAGCTTTGATTTATATTATACAAGTTACAAAAAATATCCCTTAAAAACTGTAAAAAATCCACAAAAAGTGAACCTTGCATAAACATTAATGTAACCGAGTTAATGCTCACTTACTATTAATTAACTTTTACTTATTATTATGAATTAAGCATTTAGGAAACATAATTGAAGTAGTACATAAGTACAGTTAAGACTGTAAATGTTTCTTATTTTTACTGATACTGACAGAAAAGATTAATGTAATATATAAATTTATCATTCGACTATTACACAAAATGGCACATTCTTTTAAAATAAGAATGGTCTAATGAACAAGAACATGATAAAGGTACAAACCATTCATATTTATTTTGTAAATTTTACGAAAAAAACTATACAAAAGAACTTTAAAAAAAAACGTATTGCATAATGAAATCAATTATTATTGGAATTATATCTATAGATATTATATTAAGAGCAAAACTAACTGATTTTTAAATTTATTTGACCCTGAATAACATCAAAAATAAAAGAATAATTTAAGCTATTTCTGACTTCATTATCTGTTAAAAGACAAACACCCTGCCTAGTATGCATATCCCAAGTGATTTTCTTTCCTACAACAGGTGCTATTGTAGGTCCAGTAGAGATTATATTCTTTTCTGAATCATCGAGGAACCAATCCACCCAAACAGCTACTCCGTTACAATTTTCGTTCCTAAATGATAAAATAAAACAATAACAATTATACATTGAAGAGTACAACAAACACCCTCACCCTTGGAGGTTGATAGTGCCAACATTTTCAATGACATCTTCTTCAAAAAACTTTTTTAAATTAATAGTAGCAATTGTGGTAACTTCACTTAAAGCAATTCCAGGGTATTCCCATAAAGGTTGGGCCTCCACTGACGAATCGCTTATTTGAGATGAATTCTGAAAGGTACAAAAAACAATTAAATAAGCTTTAAAGTATATTTCTGGCTAATGAAAAAAACTTACCGTAATTAATTCATCAAATGGTTTCATATTGAATCCTTCACAGTTTATAAGAGGAGCCCTAATTTTATACAAGTCTTGAAAATGAACTGCTATTATTTTTATATGAACCTTTTGAGGTATAATGACTGCATTTTCTGGTAAAAGATCTTTAAAATGCTCCAATAAATAACAAAAATGCAAACTGTCCCAAGGTACAATAGTTGTCACAAAAAAGGGTTCTCCAAATACAACATTTATATTACCTACATTTACACTCTTCTTAAGTTCATCAACGCCTTCATAAATGTGAACATTTGATAACTTATTAAACTTTATAAAAGAGTGA
Source organism: Agrilus planipennis (assembly GCF_000699045.2). Classification (NCBI taxonomy): domain Eukaryota; kingdom Metazoa; phylum Arthropoda; class Insecta; order Coleoptera; family Buprestidae; genus Agrilus; species Agrilus planipennis. Next base: position 242,620 of record NW_020438922.1, read on the forward strand.
AGAATTTCTCGTATGTGAACATTTTCTTCAATATAATACACTTCCTTAGCACCCAGTTTAGATGCTACCATTCCAAGATAAAAGCCATGACTTAAAATTAGTACCTGACTGTCATTAGTTACACAATTTTCTAAAACATTTATATACTTTTTAGTCCTAACACTATCATTTAGTTGCCCTATCCTAGTTCTGGAAAAAGCAATATGTACACCACAATCGCATATAGGGGAACACAAATAGTCCTGATTTGATAATTTCAAGTCTTTCTTTAAATTAAACCACAAAGAATATTCATCATGACAGCAAATAAAATACAATTCTTTATCTTTTTTTACTTTAACTTCTGAAGGTAAATAATATACAGCCTGCATCCAATGGTCCCGCCAAGGAATTTGAACATCTTTTAAGTCTGATCCAGCCTTAACTAATGGATGACTCCAATATGGAGCACAGCTAAGAACTATTTTGTTGTCAGGATCCATTATGAGATCCCACCACATAAATACCACTTGAGCCAAACCATCATGTTGTGATTTAACTGTGAGAATATTTGACCTTTTGAAATTAAATGTAGTCTTTCCTGAAAAGTCAAACCTCAAAACAGTTTGAGGAGGAAACACTTCATTAAATAGCTCATGTGGAAATTGACTCAGCTGTATATCATGAACTGCGGCAGCTCCATGACAAGTCCGTATAGAATTTGGAACACTCAACAACTTTTCTCCATCACTATTAAAAATATCTTTTAATCTATTCCAATTTGCTGCAACTGGACTTTCAACTACTTGAGCATAAACATTAGCAGCATTTGGAATAACATAACAATCACTTTCCAATAGCTCTTTATGTGCATGACTGAAAGTTCCAAGGGCACCCTCTCCAATCAGTTCTGTATCAAAGACTTCAGTTACTAAAATATTTGCACGCTCTTTGAGATCACCATTTTTTCCAACAGTTAGCTCTGTACTTCTTTTATTAACTACTTTAATATCATCAGAAAACCCGTTCAATGCAATAATTTGTTTTGCACATTGGGCCATAGGTTTAAATCCTTCACATGCCACAACGGAATCTGCTCCACACTTTACAGCCATCATTGACAATAATCCAGTCCCAGTTCCTATATCTAGCACATTAGCCTTTTTTCCTCTACCATGCATTTTGTTTATAGCAGTTTTTAAAGCTTCATAATACTTCCGATTTCGTTCTTCATCGTGTAACATATCAGCGTACGCCGACCTAGCAATTTCTTGGTGATAATCATACAATTCGTTTTGCATTTCCCAATCACACTGGCCAGTGATAGGGTTCAATCGTTGTGTTAAGACACTCATTCTCTGGAATATTACTTTAGTATTAACAATTTTTAAGAACGTGCCTAATACAAACATTAATCGAAATGTGAGGTTATAAAAGTTTGGTTGGAGAACAACACAATTGTCAAAGTCGATAGTGTTGCTAGTACCACAAAGAGGAAATTTTTAGTATTTCACCTTTTTTTTTCAATATGCAATCAATTTTTGAAAAAAACTTCTTGAATATCTTGCATTTGGTTTGTCGTTTCCTATAAATGTAGAAAGTACGTTAAATTTGTTGACGAAAGAGAAATACCAATGAACACAATCAAAATGTAGATCGATCTCCTACTGAGCTTGATCAAAATATAGATCAACGCCAAATTAGCCTTTTTATAATGATGGATACGTTGTATACAATAAATAGATATCAATAATGGAGTGAATATTATAAGAAATATAATCAATCCATTTACAATTAGCATACAAAAAGTGTTACTTAATCCCAAAATCAATTACAAATACATACGTACTGAGAATTTTAAAAAAGAAAAAATAATGAAATGAGCATTTGCAATTAGCAATGTACGCAATTGATCCTTAAAGTATAATACAAATTCTAATAGAAGAAAAAGAATTATATTCTTACCAGATAATATCACTAGGGTAGTTATGTAGCTGATCCCATTTACCTCACCGATGAGTAATTAATAATAAAACAAAATACAAGGGCAATTAAAGAAATAAGGATATACATAGTTTATAGTGTAAAAAATTTAATATCTTTAACAACGCAATATAATAATCAAATAATAACCATCAGTAACGTTCAACAAAATAGAAAATTTCAATAAAAAGGAACAATAACTATCAAAAGTCTTTAAGTAACGTAAATACTTAAATACTCATTAACAAAACGTGTATTCCACTTATCAATGATGTTATTGCAAGAAATATTGTATAGATAATTATCAATAGGTTTACAAGTTTCCATAAATATAGAAATTAATTATTTCGTTCATCTTAAAAATGGCGTACAAATATATACGTTTTATACATGTATTCATAAATAGAAATGTAAGATACTTCTCAAAAGTTAAAGGAAGATTACGAATTTTGTGAATTCTGTTAAGGCTCCAACATATACAACATTAAGAAAACGTCGTCTAACCTTACCTAACTAATTCAAATATTATTCCTACAAGAGAACTCCACCCACAATCAAAATCAAGCATTACGTGTAGTACTTCTACCATTCCATCTAATTATAATTAAAGTCAGTGAATACGAATAACTATCATAATATATTTATCAGTTATCTTGAAAAAACTTATTTCAACTTATTACATGTTAAGTTGTTGATTGAAGTCAAATGGCACTAACAAAAGACGCATTTAAATCAATTATTAAAAATATGAAAAACTTCCATACTAAATAGTTTTTCCTGTGTATTTTACGTACCTATTGGTAGTAAATAAGCGTAAAATTTCTGTGAACTGTTACTGAAAAGGCCTTGTATAGGTACATATTAAATAAGAGATATGAATTTCTGTTAAAAAAAATTTTTAAACGTTTTTCAACGTCAAATTATGTGCCTAGATAATTGTTATTGCATTCTTGTTGTTGTAAAAATAAATATCCGGAAGTCAAAAAATATCGATAATAATATCGATTAACTTAAAAATAATCCCGACTGACAATATTTTTTTACGTTTACTTCTTGTCAAATGTATCTTTGTTTTTGTATCCAGCAACGTATCCTGACTCATCTACGAGATCCTTCCTTCCTGCTATTCCTTTTCCTTTACCTGTCTCGTCGAAACGCTGTTTGTGTGAACCGGTGTATTTCGAAGCATCCGTAAGTCTGTCAACGGTACTGCTGGCTTTAACTTGCTATAAAAGCATAAAACATTTCATTCAACAGCCACAACAGTTTAAAGTAGAAATAAAATAAGCAAAACGTTGTTTACCTACAAGAAACGCGTTAAATAATCATCAGTAAATTAGTCATTACATTTATCTACTTGGTCCTTTATATTTAAAGTAATATGGCGTATTTGAGATGGATTTAATAACAATACATAACTAAAAATGGCGAATTTTATGGTTCTCAGTTTCTCTAAAATCGAATATATACTTCAAACGTTTTTAATAAACAAAATTACTCAATACTTATAAAACTCAGAGAAACGTCTAGAAACTATACTTTTAGAAGTATAATTTTGATTTTAGTACTTTCACAAAAATGTTTTATCGCCTGTTTCCAGCTAATATATCTTGATTTTTAGTTTATCAAATACGTATTTTTTTATATATATCAAACTATTTCCGTAAAAAGAGGCTATGAAAAACGCACGCATGGAAAAGTAGATACTTCTGGGTCAAGCATCATCCCGTAGGTACGAATTTATGATCGATAAAAAAAAGAAGAAATTTACCCCAACTCCAGAGAAACCTGGTTGTCCACAATTGGCCATTTTGTGTTTCATTTCTTCAAGATCAACTTTTTTGCTCTTGGCTAAATCTTCCAAGAACTTGCTGTAATCGGAAAAAGGGACCTTGAGTTGCTTCAGTTTTTTGAAATAAATGCCAGTATCGGTGGTGGTGATTTTTTTACCATCGATAACCTTTGCTTGTTTCATCCATTTGTCACTTTGGGACAGAGTAATCAATCGGCCATCAGATTTGGTATCACCGAATTTCGAGAATGCTCTAAAAACTTCTTTAAATGCACTCGATGCCGGAGATCCAGGTGACTGGGTGTGAGTTGGAGTTCCGTTGGCCTTTGTAGGGGTTGATGGAGCATCGCCTGCCGAAACTCCGTTCGCTGGTGACGGGGGTTTATTGACATCGCCGTTTTCTAATCTAAGTTTTTCAATTTCAGAGGTAGGAGGTATTGGACAACTTTCAACGGACATGATGTAAAATCTGGAAAGTAAAACACAAATACGGTTCAAAATTTATTCTAAACAGTTGGATTCAATCAATCAAGAATAATAAAATAATTCGAAGTGGTCTGTATTATTTTATTCGATTAAGCTAACGTGCCTATCACGTTGAGGTTGGCTACACCGGGATTCGTTTTCAGCAAGTAGATATCCACACAAGTGGACCTTGTTGGAGCATACGTAATCCTAAAATGTAGCATCGTTAGCAAACGTTAATTCTATATAATAACCAACAACCGACTTTTCGTCTTTTGATAGGTACAACACAATCAGTGACATTACAATTTACGAAAAGTGGGGACGTCTGTTGTATGGAGTTGGTTAAGAAAAATAATAATTCAAGTTGTACAATTCTTCTGCCAACATTCATATTAAAGTCAGTTGACCATTTAATATATAATTTTATCTGTACTATCTTCGAATTATCATTTCGCTCTCTACGGTTAAATTTTAAAAGATCTGTTCGCATAACATAAACTAGACTGATAAAGGTCCAAACTAATAGTTCAGAGACGATGAATCAGGCAATAAAGACGCCATCTAAATAATTTGTACGATAAACAAAGAAACACACCGTAAATAAAATAGTGGTTATTTATAAGTGTAGCGATTTTCCAAAATTAAGATGTAATTAAGATAAAACAAAATACTCAAAAGAATATTTATTCTCTTCGACAAATTCACATTAATTTTTACACCATTCCAAAAAGAAATTAAAATTTAGTTAAACATTTTCTATTATTTCTGCCTTAAAGCTTCGATTCTTTCTGCAATGGGGGGATGAGAATGATACCAGCTGACATAAAGGGGATCGTAAACCAAATCTGCCAAATTTCCCTTATGCAGTTGCTTGAGCGCTCCAATTAGATCATTTGCTTTTCCGAATTGAACTGCAAACTGATCAGCTTGGTATTCTTGATGTCTGCTTAATGTGTTCAAAAGGCATGTGGCTATCGAGTTGATAGGGACCATAACAAGACTGGTAAGAACCATAAGACCTATCAAGACAGGTTCTACACCAATGGGGAATCCCATAGCCTGATATAAAGTTGGCCACCGATACGTCCACGAATACATAGAAATTGTTAGAATGAGATAAATCTGAAAAGCTACGATCCTCGCTGCAATATGCTTATGTTTCCAATGACCGAATTCGTGACATAAGATCGCTAGAATTTCGTTAGGAGTGCAAATAGTAAGAAGAGTGTCATAGAGAACTATGCGCTTTGAACCAAACATGCCTGCGAAATATGCGTTCGCGTGACTCGTTCGTTGTGAACTGTCTTTAATATAGATCCCACCCAGCGGGAACCCTACTGTGCGAGCCAATTGTTCTATGTCATCTTTTAGTTTTCCTTCGGGCAACGGTGTAAACGAACCATCCATTGGATCAATCAAGGTCGGAAAAGTGGCAGTCAAACCCAAAAGAGCAAGGGTTGACAAAAGCCAAAGGACCAATCCCACTTTGTCGCCACTTAACTTGACTAGACTTATAAAAACTGCATATGCGGGAAGATTGAGAATGTGGAGAAAGATGAGCGTGATTATTATATCTGTGAGGAAGATCTCGAATGGGATGTTATTGAATCCGTATTTGTTTTCCAGAACAAACGTTTCGTAAAGAGTGAACGGAAGGTATATAAAAGTGCTGCCGGTCGTGAAGATTACAGACCACATCCATGTTGTACCAATTTCACCCCTGAAGGGTGTTATTCTTTCAGAGAGCGCCCAGACTTTAGCCAGAATACCATGACGGATAATAGCAGTACTGACGGTCAATGCGAACAAATCTTTTGCAAAGCCCAATTTCATTTGATCCATATGATACAGTCGTGACAAGGTGTAGATTTCGGGAGTCGTTATTTCCGCGATGTTCCGAGGCATTTCTTTTGCACTACGTGTCAAACTGAACTAAAACAGAAAGTTTTCGTTGTATCATAATTTCAAGTGAGAAAAAAAGTTGACCACAACGAACTTGTCTGAAGCAAAGATACGTTTCCCAGATGTAATCCAACCAAATGCCCGATAGTATGCATGATGCCACACTTTTAGGATTAGCCTTCGACAAAAAATTTTTCGACCAGGGTGACATATCTGTCATCCATTTCCAAAAACCAATAGGTTACGATTCTTTGCCGTGTTCTAATTCAAATTATTTATTTGAAAATTGACAAATTAACTTTTGTTTATTTTCGTCATAACATACTGCACATTTGATTATAATAAAACTAAAATTGGAACAAATTAATTTAAAATTCAGGGATTTGTTTTTTGAGAAAACGCTCGGATACGTCGGTCTTTATTTTTGACTACGGGTTTTTCATGGTACACAGGGTGGCTCAAAAATAAGCAACTACCACCGACTATATTTTCAAATGGAAGCACCTATGTTTTTTTTTTACATTTTTAAATTTTGCATGGAATTTTAACTATGCTTCATGTACTCCGACCAATTTCAATATTGTATAATACCCAGATTAATTGTGTTTTACCCAAATGCTGAGAACCCAAACATACCAGCAGATATTCAGTATGGTTCCAACCGGATGGAGCATCCCCACACTATTCGCGTATACTTAGTATGAGATTACCCTAACGATATTTTCCAAAATAGATGAATCGGAAGGAGAAGCGTTATCTAACGACCAGTTAGATCTTCAGACCTGACCCAAGTAGATTTTTATATATGTGATTATCTGAAATCTAAGTCTACTTCAATAAACCGGAAAATATATTGAAGAATTGAAGAACAGAATTAGAACTGAAATACAACAAATCTAGTCGCAAACCTTAATCTTAAAGTGTTATGAGATCTTCAAGATCGCTTGCCTATTAAAATATAATTAAATCATTTGTTGTTCTATTGTTTAATAAATTTCCAAAAACCAAACCCTTCAATTTTAAATGTATTTGTTCAAAGCTCGCTGTTTTCCCAAATTTGAAAGAATACATGAGTTTACCATTCAAAAATCCGCAGCCAAAAATAAAGATCTACGAGTCCGAACGTTTTTCCAAAAAATAAATCCCCGAATTTTAAAAGAATTTGTTCCAACCCACGCATCCACATTGTATAATTTAATTAAAGAAAATGCCTATCATGTTTACATTAATTACGTAATTTCTTGGTTTGATTTAAAATTAGTCAATAAGAATAGGGAAGCTTTGCTTTGTTACAATAATTAGTCAGATCCGGGGTTCGATTTCCTGCGGGGGTGTGACAACAGCAACAAAGAAAAATTCTCTCATTAGCTTGAGGTAGTTTGTAGAGGATGGAAAATTGAAAATGAATTTTCACATCAATATCAAATTAACCACCATTTTTAATGTTGTTTTTATTAAGAAATTACCGATTCGTTTATAAGGCTTCATGAAAGATGACATTTCCTCATTCACATGCAAAATAAAAAAAAAAAAAGAAAAAGGAAAAAAGAATTAATAAGTTCGTAACTCCTTCATACTGTCACACAAGATACCCGAAAATCAATAAGTATTCCCTAAGTAGACGGAAATGATAAGGATTTTATTATCTTTTCTATTTTTTAGTTTATTTATCTTAGAATGTAATAAATAGCATTTATGTATACATTTTTATTTTAAAAGTGCAGCAATTGTCATACTTCATATTTTGATCAAGATTGCTTAACTCTTTTCTTTTCTTGTTTTAATTTTTTTTTTGGGCTGCAGCTCTAATGGTCCCGTGAAAATAAAGGGCCCCAGCTCCCATTCAAGGTGATGAATAATATTGTGAATTTAGAAAATAAAAAAATTATGTGAATGGTTTGTAATTTATATAAGAGAGAACTACAAACAATTGTCCTATTTTTTTCCTATCATTAAAGAAAATAGTTTTTTTACAAAATGGTGATTAGTAAGGTACTGTTAGCATTGGGCCCCCCATATTCACGGTCCTCCCCGGGAAGGTATGACCCATTTACCAAACCATAATAAAAGTACTATTTTACACCAACGTGAACAAATACCAATTTCCATTTGTTAAAAACAAACTGATAGATACACCTAAAAGTGATGGCGAAGGAACAAACTGTATTATGATTATGTAATGTAGGATTCAGGCATTAGACAGTTTGCCTAAAATAAATATTAGTGTTAGCAAATGGTATTCGCAGTTTACCGAAGAAGTAACCTTGGACTCCGGTAGTTTGAATATGGTGTTATTATTAGTCAGATAGATTGTGATATTATGTACAACGATGACATAATAAAATTGACGCCATGGTCACATGGTTTCCAAACCGTGTATGTTTGTGTAGTTTTTTACGGAATATTAATTCTTTTTGCTCATTAAAAATTTTTGATGACTTGCTATACACTGTTACCAATGAACTGCAAAATATTGTAAATTATGTTGGTCAAGTGCCTGACAAAATGTATAGTGTTTAGTGCCATACATGAAATTATATGAATAGTAACCAGATACACATCTCTGGTTGTTTTTTTAAAAGTATTTAAATGCAAAATGCAAATACTTTTTTGTTTTTTAAATTTCCATTTTGTATTTTAAATGTTAAATGTAAGATACGTATTTTCAAAACACTTTTTTCAAATAAATACTTTTTGTAGTACCTATTTAATTTTCTACATTTACATAAGTATCTATAAAATATTTTTTAAGAAAACCTTGCAAGCATTTGTTCATTTTTTAAATATTGGAGTTTTCATAAACTAATAGTGGTATTTACACTATATCACTAGCTGTAAAGAATAAGTATCACTCATATTTTCCTCTTTGAAGTGATTGAGATATAGTTTTTCTATCTTTATGTTATAATTTCTTCAAGTCAGCAACAAATAATTTTTCTGTATGCTTCCTTATTTGCCTTTGTCACTCGTTTTAATTAGAAAAAGACACTGATGCCAAAATAGTTTGTTTTGCATGAAAGATCAGAGTTAAAATAGGGTTGCAAATAGTTTTATTTATGTAAAATCAACATCAATCATTTTGTATCAAAATACTTACAACCCTATTTCGTTTCTGATATTTTACACGTTGTAATAAGAGAAAGAAATGGAATCCATAGTTTATTTAGCTTTGTGTTCATCTAATAAATGAAGTTTTTCGAATCGCTTTTTAAGAATTTTGGATTATACGCATTCATGAGCACACCACAGTATCTTGTAATTTACAGTTTTACACAGCTGGCGTATATCAATATTGTTTTGCGGACTGTTTTGTCTTAATTCATTGAATTTCATAGTGCCTTACTAAAGGTACGATAAGTTGTGATTTGACAGGTGCTGATATCAATTTGGAACTTATGAACCATGACATTGAACCCGGAAAACAATATAGATCCAATATTTTAGATTATCTATTTAGGTGATCGGTGATACTACCAAAATTTTCACTTTCAAGGGTCAAACCCTAGAAGCTGACGATGGACAAAATTAGTCCACTTTAACAATACGCGTTAAACATAAATTACAGAGTACGTCACTGCTATATATAGGAATGTTTCGACTTTCAACTAACTTCATTTAAACTGAAATAATCAGAATTATTTTAAAAACTGATAAGAAGCCTAAAATGAGCTGACAACAAAATAATTCCTGATATTTGTTTCTATGTTTTTATTACACAAAATGTAACATATTTGCTGTCGTTATTAGTTATTGTATATTTTATTTTATAAAAAGACATTCGAAAAATATCTACTTTTGAGTATAGTTTACCAAAACCAGGTATTATATATCAGAGTCAACTTTACAAGTGCATAATAGCAATCTTTAAATTTTCAAGGTGCGCTAGCTGTTGTGTACAACAATTATGTACCTCTATAAATAGCAATGATGTGCAACATGATTTACATTAATTTTACTTTTCGAATTAATTGCATATCTTCCGTTTGAAGAAGTTAAGGAGTTTCGGACAGCCTTCTGTAGAAGAGAGCGAGTAACTCTCGAAACGTTAAGTGAAATGCAACTGACAACATAGCAAAAACTTTAAGAAATATTGTATTTGTTTATAATAAAATTTTGCCAAGGTTTGGTTAATCTCATAAAATTCCAGATGTTATGAGGACTGGTAGAGGACCCTTAATGGTATTAAAACTGCCTGATGTAGAGGGGTTTTACTTGTTATATGTCCTTCTCGAAGGAAATCCAACACTACCCAGTCGTGTTGTTATCATTTTGTTAACTATCGATACTTTTCAATTATTAGGTACTTATTTTGACGAAGAGATATTAAGGATGTTTGGGAGGTACAATCGGAGAATAGAGTACATAAAATTAGAAATTCGTGATTAATTAGGTTTTGCAGCATATCATGAGGTAAATAAATACTATCTATACTAAAAAGAAACGTATATGGTTTGAGAGAAAATTTGGAATTTGACCGAAAACTTTGAATAAAATAAGAAATAACGAATAATATGGAAAATTTTTAACTGACTTTTGGCAGTGAATATGCCTTGATTTCAACTTCGAAACAAAAAAATATTTAGTTTCAATCTCTATTAATAATGAGCGTAAAACTTTTTAATATGTTTAAATAATAATTAAAACTTTAAAATTGCATTTATTTCAGACAATTATAAATATTATCATTATATTATCAAGTAAAAACGAGATTTTCAGCTAATTTTTCATTTTTTCCTCGATAACCATTTAGTGAATTTGAATAACCTTACGCTAAAGTGATTCTCCAGAGTTCAAGTTACTTATTATAAAAGTTTGAAATTTCTGGTAGCTTTTTTTCTGTTAATAAAAATAAATTTAATCTGTTCGGTTAACGAATCTCCATAAAATGACGTGTAAAATTACAATTTTTTAAAATTTCAATAACTTTTTAACGGTTTAGTGAATCGATTTGTAATTTTTACAGGAGTTTTAGAATTGAATGAGGAACGTTTTTCCAAATTTTTATTTGTCTTGTAACATTTTGACATACATCCCAAACATTCTTAAATAAAGAAAATAATTAGTTTAAATTTATGTAAGCATGTATTAATCTTATTCGTATTTTTGTTCTATGAATAACAATTTCAGAGAAATTCTTGATTGTATATAGATGATATGAAGGGGTCGATACCTAATGAAAACTTTAAATAAAATTTTAATACAAAGTTCTGAAAAAGTATAAAGTATTTGTTATTCATACTTGTGTGGGAAAGTCGTTGCCTGAATTTCTGTTTCACAAATACCTACAAGGTGTAGCAAATAGAAACTCTAAAAGGTTTGCTAACGAGTAACTGAAAAGAAGACATTGTGCTAATTAAATTAAGGGGATAAATGTAGGTCACTGTAAACTGACTCTTTTTTAACGATAATCTGTTTAGATTTAAAACTTCGACGTGTTTAATCTTCTGTAAATAAATGTAAATGGCAGAAAAGGCTCATGTTTTTTTTTCTGTACCTACCTGCATATACATCAGACGTAATTCAATAAAAATTTGATTTACATTTCAAACTGGATGACTGCATACATGCAAAAAAGGAACAATTGCATCAAATCAACTCAATTTACATGTTATCCATTTTCTTGTGTTTAAACATCACTACATGGTATAAAACAAAGTCGCTTTCCCGCTGTCTGTCCCTATGTATGCTTAGATCTTTAAAACTACGCAACGGATTTTGATGCGGTTTTTTAAAAGATTGAGTGATTCAAGAGGAAGGTTTCTATGTATAATACATGCATAATATAATAGGGAAACGCTGATAATTTTAGAGGTTTCTAATGTGATGTCGTAAATAAACACATTTTTTGCGCTTACATTGCAAACGCTGGCTGAACCCTACGAGATAGATCAAAATAATGTACTACAATATTGTACATCTTAAAAGGGTCTACAAAAAAGTCCGCGATGGTATATGTCTATCTCTTAGGGATAACCCACAATAACCATTTTTATCCTTTACTTTTTATGAGAAATAATGACTTATTTACGAAGCGATTGTAGGCAATACAGCATTAATTCTTATCCAATTAAGTACTTTTAAATACATCGTGCATTTAATATAGATCAATATGGCCCTTTACAACATGTAATTTAAATGAATATTTTCGAAGATATTACAGACTTAAAATGCAGGGACAAAGTGGTTGCGGCGGTACCGGCCGGAAGGCCGGTTTTCTATTGTCTAATGACAAAAACACTGTGAATGTTGTATATAAAGACATTCTGTAGTATATTTAGTATGTTCAGGAGGTATCTTTTGAAGATTTCCCCTTTTCGATATTAATCTAAACAAAACAAAAATATATTTAGTATCAGCATTGCACCCGCGCGAAACTGGGGCGAGTCACTAGTTACAGAATAAAGCACTTTGTTTCGAAGCTTCGGTTTATACCTAATAGTGGAATACACATGTTAAATTTTGAGACACCCTTAAAAGTATTTGCAAAACGTATTTAAACACTTTCATTCTATTTCAAATATTATTAGAATCATTATCAGAAAGTCGTCAGTCCTAAGACTGGTTGGACACGTAGGTACCTCCACTCTTTCCTATCCTGAGCTAATCTTCGCATTTTCCTAAAACTAAAACAACCCACTTACTTAATTATTTGTGAACAGTAATCTAATCTAGGTCCACCTCTAGTAGAATATTTATGAAAATCGACAAGAGTAATTTGCCTACTTGCACCAACTTAAACTAAAAAGTTCAAAGAGGACCACACGGATCAGACGGAATTGACGAGGTGGCGTAATCTCTTCAAGCAGTTTTTTATCACTCCCCAATTTTAAAATTGGTTTTAAATGCATTTATTGGACTTGCCTATTCCCTAATTTTAAAATTGGTTTTAAATGCGTTTATTCGACTTGACGTTGACTTTACTAGGTTCTACCCGTAGCTTTAATGTTCTAAACACGTGTCAAAGCTCATCGACGATCACATAAAACTAATTTTTCTATCTCTCGGGAACAGTATTTCTTTTCTGGATAAAGTATACCCTATGTCTTTTTTTGTACCTCTGATAACATGTGTTCAAAATTTCATGATAGTTTTTCCCCTAGCCTTCGCTCACGTTGATGTCCCAAATACGTTTGTCAAAGTTCATCAACCACCACATAAAACTAATTTTTCTATCTCTCGGGAACAGTATTTAGTTCTGGATAAAATGTAACTTAGTACCATACGTCCTTTTTTGTACCCCTGGTAATGGGTGTACAAAGTTTCTTGATGATCGGTTGTAATATTTGTTAGGATTATTTATATGAATAGATGGCTGAAGATATTACGATACGAATTTTCCTGATGATATCATATTGTTTAAAAGATAATGGCGCCTTTTCTTGATTATTTATATGTAAGTACTATAATAGGTATCACTAATTCGCTTCTAGTGTATATCACGTAGATGTAATTGTGGTTATAACTGGTGTAATTCACGTATTTTTATAATAAATTCGAAAACAAAACACAAATATGTCAGCGTCTCATAAAATACCTAACAAAAATCCTTTGGATTTATAAACTTTAAAATAACGAACATTATCTTATTTATTATTAAGAAAGTAAACTGATAAAATGCACCTTGGCAAGTTACCTCTAACGCTGTTTATGAATTAGTTATCTCTATACAGTACATAGTAGGTACCTATATCGGAGATTAAAAGCAGAAAAATTACCCGATCGTGTCAGCAACAATTTTAGAACTTTTTATCCGCATTGCAACTGTATGGAATTTGTGATGTAGTAGATTTACGTCACTTTAAGTAAATCAAAAGACTACCCCGTCCCAAGGGTAGCATGCGCAGGCCAAAAATCGATTACTAGGTCTACCAAATCTGCAGTGACCCTCTAATATTATATAGAGGAGTAAAGGAAGAGATAGATCACCGCTAAAAATAAAATCCAACGCGTTCTAGCTGCGACCTTTAAAAATAAATCCATTTTATGACACACCAAATTATCTGTAATAAACAGAATAGTTTTCGCTTCTATGCAATTAACAACAAAAAAAGATAAAGACGATTTAGTAATGAAACTTTTTCGGGAGTTTCATTGGTGAGGGATAACGAGATGACGTCATTTTAAAAAGTGTATTGTCGTGTATAGTATGCCATAAAGTAGGCAATATAAATATTTTCATATTTGCAGTGTTTTCACTTTCATTGACACCAACAAAAGTTTTCATTGATATATGTGTGTTTGTCGATGTTTTCGTTTGTTACCTTAGCGTTTTCCTATCTATACTTATATTTATTTTTGCTTTGCGTGATCATAAGTTATTCTAGTCGCGTGGCAATTTTAGACAAATTGACGCCCAAACGACTATTATGTGAACTGAAAACATCTTACCTTTAAACTGTTTACAAGTATTTAAAGTATTAACTTGCACGACTCCTGAATGGCTATCAGTATTTAATAGTTCTGTTTCCAGATAGAAATTGATCACTTGAACCAATATCTAGTAATGGCTCGGCGTGGTGGAACTTTGTCACGAATATTTTTGTGGCAACGAAAACAACAAACTGACGAACGAAAGATTTTCCTTCAAGCGCGCGTGAAAGTGAAAAACGTACTAAACGTTGCCTTCCTGGTGGCTTTCTGCGAGCAACTGCGCACTCCAATAGCCATTCAATAGGAGATACTGAGAATACGAAAAATACCAATGGAATATTGCTTAGGTGATGCAGTATTTCATTATCAAAATTTGTATTAAGACATGTACATATAATGTAACATGTTCTTGGCATCATTCCAAAATTATTGAATTGTTTTTTACCACTTACTCGCAATCATAGGAAGTAATCGATCCATAACAGCATGATATAGATTTTTCCGTTTCAAAAACAATTCATATGTATAAAACTGTTAAATACGCAAAGTGTATTGTAAAAGACAGACTAATTCTTTTTTTTAAATGCATAATAAAGTTTCTTCTAGAGAAATTTTATTATCAGCTAATCGAAAGTTTTTTGTTTATAACGATATCTAGGATAAGTACCTATGTATGCATGTCAAAACAGAAAATCTGGCTTAGTTTTAGGTAAATAATAAATAGTAACTTGTTTACTACATTTTCAAGATAAATACGCCGTCTTATCTAATACCGATAAACGAAATGTATGTTGGAAATTGTTAAAACAAATGGAAACTCACTGAACGGATTTTGATGCAGTTTTCCATGGTATATGGACTACCGTGCCGATTATTTTCAGATTATTGTCAATATCTCATAGGGTAGCTGTAGGTAGGCAACAAATAAGATAATTTAAATTATGAACATCATCATCATCAATAAAAATATAAAATTTGGCAGTTTGGGCGAGCGGAGGGACTGCTTATGCCGGAGGATAGGGCGGAAGTCCCTTTTCAGAAGGAATCATGAAAAAGAGTGGTTGGATTTTTAAGTTTTGCTCAGAACAATTTGAAAATATTGGAAGGAATATAGGTCCAAAGTTAGAGTTCCTGGTAAAATCAGATTTAGAAGACCAAATAATAATGGCTACCTCTTTTCAATATCGATAAAGTAAACCGGTTACGTAAGATAAAATTGAATGTTTATTACTTGGAATGACAAAACCGAGGGAAGTAAGTCAAGAGCTATAAAAACGAGTACACGGAACTGTTTTAACTGCGTTACAATTATGTTCAAAAAACTAAAAACTTTTGGGTGTTTCATTCCCACTAGCCAGTAATGCTGGTGGGCGGGCAGTCCCTCCGGACTATGCCGGAAGGTAGGGCGGAAGGCCCTCTTCAGCCAGCTTTCAGGAATCGTGGGAATGGGTGGGTGGTGGTTCGGGTGAGAAAGATGAGACGGACGAAATGAAGACAGAAGAGAATGAAATATTATCTGTGGAATATTACTGCCTCAGCATTTGCCTAAGTGATCCAAGAAAACCACAGAAAAACGGACCCGGAATCGAACCGGCGTCCTCCCGAATGCTAAGCAATGGTCTAGACCTCTAGGCCATGCCGCTCTGTACAATTATGTTCATTATCAGTAATCCTAATATCCAAATTCCAAACTTATTTTTTTTTCAAGCACCCTCCTCTAGTCATAATGCTACCAACATTTAATTTAGTAATGCACTGGATAGTAATTTTGCTTGGTACCTGGCATCACTGCGATTAATGGTTTATATATTCGTTCTGGCAAGCCCTCTATTAAACATCACCCTCCCCAACGACCTAAATCACCAATTCAATGAAATTTGAATTCTTGATTGACGGATTTTCAACGAGAGGGTTCATTAGCCGGTAATCGGCCGGATACTAAAAAATGTGCCGAATCCGCCGGAAATACACCGGATCTAAATCGGATACCTCCTATTAAAGTCGTCTTGACTAATCGTCACGATATACATATCAAAAACATATTAAAAATAGGTACTTATGTACTATGCATATGTATAGTACATGTGCGGTGAACATGTTCCTTAATTAACGTTCATTGAGGTCAACCAATTAGTCTATTATTCTTGGTGCTGCGAGAAAAACAATTAAAATGCCTGTTTGTAGCATCCTGGCCTAACTTAGGTACAATTGCTTGCGATAGTCTTTGTTTCTATGAAAATGTTCCCAAAATCATCCCCACTTGGATTCTTAATTCTCCCAGTCACAATTGCTTATGGAGTCTTACCCTTTCGTGTAAATATTTTTTTAGTCCTAACTTCATAAATTATTCAGTGTGTGTTGCTCATCCAATCTCCGAAATAATTGGTTTAGTTTTTTCGTATCTTTTTTACTTGCTGTACCAGTAATTTCGACTAAAATAATCCAGTCGATGAATAATTAAAGCAGAAAAAAAGATTTTGGGAAAACTATTTCGTACACAATAAATAATATTTTATGTAATAACAAAAAAACTTATTACTATCTATATCTAAAGGGTGAATTTGGAATAAGTGATTTTTAGGGGTTGAAAGGGCTTACTTCCAAGTTGGTTTTGATACATCTTAATAATAAATAAAATCAGAAAATTCGCTTATTAATTATTAACTGTAACTCAAAAGATTCTTAAGATAGGTTATTAGCAATTCCAATATTATTTATAAGCCTTTTCGAGGTTTACAGAGCCGGACTGAAGATTTTGGCCCGGGGTCCGATGTAAGCAAATGGTCTGGTTTAGAAGGGAAAGTGCACAAATTTTAACAGCACTCGTTTTTAAATAAATTTAAGAAGTTTGTTTTTGGTCTTGTTTTAAAAATTTATTAATTTTTTTTAATTTCTCTTTTTTTCACATTTATTGAGTCATTTGGCCCAGGGTGCATTTGCACCCCTGCACCCCGAGCCAGTCCGGCCCTGGAAGTTTATAATTTCTACATTTTCCTAAAGATTTTTGCTAAAAGCGCTTCTTCAATATCAAAATTTAGACAGACTGATTATTGGAAACTTAGACGCCCTCTATCTTATTGGAACCAAACTATTATAAACTGTTCGAGCCTGGGACAATAATTTTTCGTTCTCACACTTTTTTCCTACCTACCTACCAACAGGAATCAAGATACTAAATCAATTTCAAAATCTTATTCACCACCATGGATTTTTCAGTGCAACCTTTAATACATCAATTTGGGATACCTATTACCCATTGAACCCCCTCATTTTACGACAATATGACTGTACTATATATTTATCGCAATCGTAGTTACCCTGTGTCCAGTTTTTGACTTTTGCGTTAACATACATATGTAAAAAAATTGTAATCGTTTGTCTTGATTCGTTCAAAATTCTTGTAAAATTAATGGAAAATTTGAAAGTTCTTGAAGAACATTTTCAGGAATTCGCTCTGTTTGACGATCCCCTTCATGAAGGGAAAAAAATCACCCTAAACGGTTGTGACAAATGGTTCAAATATGCTGGGCTCATAGATGGTACACATCTAACCTCAAGTGATACAGGAATTTATTTTCTGAAATACAAGTGCGTATTTAAAGAAACATGATATTGCTGTATGTTAGGGTCAATTTAGGAAGGCGAAATCAATTTATTCCAAAATCAAACTGTACATTCCCAAATTGAGTTTTGAGTTTAATCCATAATACAATACACCAAATTTTTGTTTTTCTATTTAATATAAATTCCCTCTTTCACCTTTTTGTTTCCTATTACTTCAATTGATTCGCTTAAAATTTAAAAAACATTACTAGTATGCACTTGGGCCTAGCATTTGCAGTGCAATATTGCAACTTCAGTTATACAAATTGATGTGGTAATAAATTATAACATGGTATTAATGTAATTTTTACAATATTGTTTGCAAAAGAAATCTACCCACTTTCGTCCACTTCATATGGCATATAATTCATTAATCTTCGTTAATCAGTAGTACACTTGAACTTAATTAAGTTTTGTTATTGCGAAGTGATCCCTTTGAGGCTCTTACTAACACAATATCAAATATTTGGGGAATTCTGAAAGGCAAATTATCGATTATTTCCCCATTTAATTAGCTTTAACTACATTCATGGGCTTGGCTTTTGAAGCTTTTTGCTCATTTACCTGTGTGTATTCAAGGATACTCCCTTGATTACCTATCACTTTTCGCTTATTTTTCCTGCTTTGGCTATTTTCACGCAGGCTTCATAAGTGAAGCGAGATCATAAGAAGAGAGGCGCTCATTAGGGCTGTTTATATCTTATACCGAAGATGGTTTAATCAATATATACGTATATAAATAAGAATAGACATGTTCCTTTAAAATCCCTCTTTTCAGCAATTAAATAATGTAAAAAATTGAAAAAGTTAAGTGCCTTTTGGATGCTTTTAACAACTAGGAAAACGTAATCAAGTCAAACCTTTTTGTTTGTATCACCAGGATTAACTTCTAGCAAACTTAACAGTAATTTTATGGATTTAAGTAATCCACAAAAAAAATAATTGATTTATTGCCTAATGAGAATCTTTATTTATAATTTCAGTTGCTTATCTTACGTAATATACTAATTTCATAAATGTTAACCTGTAATTGATAATTCTTTAATTTTTTAGGTCAGACGCAATCGATTTCTTTGATTTCTTGAGATTTATCAAAGAAGTTGCTGCATGTAAAGATATGTCAATTGGTGACATAATTCATAAACTAACGTCGTGTGGACTACCTGGATTTAAATTCGCAGCAGTAAATATTGTTCATTTACTTTCTACTATTTCATCAAAAGGTCATAATTTTCGCATTTCCCCAAAACTAGAACATCCCACATCCTTAACTACTATATTTGTGAACAATAGTCTACCTCTACTCCTTTTAACTCCTATTCCTGCTTCTAATATGTCTGTAACTAGAAAGTGTTCTATCAACCTATCTCGTCTGTTTCTTATTAATTTCCACGCTTCTAACTTTTCCTTTTCCACCGCGCCCACCGGACATGTTACTACTTTTTGTTGAAGATGCCTCAACCCTGCGTTACCCTCTATTTTATATCTCTACTGCTCCTTCCGTCCTGAGTTATCTGACTTCGTATATACCGAAAATCAGCCGCTTTAGTATTTCATCTCCATCATCTTCCAATAGTTGTTAATATTAAAGGTTCCTTGGGGACGATTTAGAAGAAAGGAACTGATTTCAGGAATAATCTTCACAAGAGTTAACATCACAGGAAATATCAATTATTAATGCCATCCCTGTAATAGTATCACAGAAGAAACGTGACTGTTTGTGATCCATTTGGTCTGTTAAAGAAAAGAAATCGATCTTCTGGTCGAACCGACCAATACACACGTCCAGCATTTTTAAAACCTATTTATCATCCCAAGTGATTCATCCGGACGTGGTACTGTCAAGTCGCAGGGGACCTCTCTCTCACCGACCACCACCAAAGTTCGTATTTCCCATGAGTTCCCGATACCGTATTCCCAGAAACTTCCCCACCGTTCGGTACTTTCGCTGCACATCGAATCCAACACTTGACGCTGCCTCGGTCAACAATTATTTTGTTATAGAACAAACAACGAGCTTTATGTCGTCCTTCAAAAATACCATATACACAAAGGGGCACACATATACACCACACCATACCACCACCTACCTGTTCCACCGTCTTCTCCAGAGCAACACGCGGAGCTTTCTCTCCCATCTCTGTCCCATCCTACGGCGCGCATTCCGTCCCTGTTTCACAGACAACGAAATCCCCTACGACCATCTCGTTCTCGCCAAATATGTCAGGTATGTCCACCGTCCCGCTCTCGCCTATTGTCGAGTCTCTTTCAGCTTCTGCCAGTCGAACACAGTCGACTGTCGACTTCAGCATTCAGTTTCAAGTCGACCGACGTACGGTTCGGACGTACCATATATACGACCTCTGTGTTTCGTTCTCGTTTTTCAATCCCGTTTTGTATTGTGTATAAAATTAAGTCTGTGCCCTGTCGATGCCGGTTCACAATAACCTACGAACGTAGTTTGGTGTATCTATAGAAAAATCCGAGACTCAATTTGATTCGTTGTCAGTCGAGTGCTTATATATAGTATAGTTCTATCCGACTGTCAAATGATACTCTTTTGGACAGTGGACCCATGCACGGATAGAGTTTCATCTGGTATTAGTTGTGATGCACTAGGAGAAAAAGAGTGTGGAATGTTGTAAACTGCCGCATGATCCAATATCGTTGCAGAACCGGTAAAACTCAAGCGCCAAGAAGAGAAAGAAGTCTGTATCTATTGTAATATCTGCTTGGCGTCACGGAATTCGTTCATCAAAGGGCTGGGATCCGGAGCGATACTGATAAAACTTACTGTAGACGACGAAATTTCGTTTCGAAAACTGTTTTGACGCCGTTCTGGTCCGTGTGTGCGCGGAAAGTGATTTTGACACGACGTTTTCCCGGAACCCTGAGGTGTGAATAATTTTGTCGGTGGAGGTTTACGAACGATACCGGTATGAAATTTAGTGAAGATAAATGTTCAGAAAATAGCTGTTGGGCCTTGAGAGCGCAGCTGAGTTGATCGGCCGTGGCAAATCGTCGGCGATCCTCCACTGCGAGGAACCTGCGTACAGGAAAAGCCAGCTGACAAAACGAATTAGTCAAATTAATTGGTCGAGTGTATAAATCTCCGTCCGCTCGCGGGGATAACTGTTATAATAAATAGAAACATCGATAAAATTTGCCCGCTCGTACTGTTTCCGGACCGTCGTAAGCGTTGCCGATCGCATAAAATAAAAAGCGATAATAATAAAAGAAAAGGTCCAATTGTACGTACGTATACGCGCGACAAATTTGTCGCGAAAACTAATCGAATAAATCCGAGTCCGTAAAAACGGCGCAAAAAGACGAAAAACACGATGTTAACATGCTGTAGTCGGGAACGGGTTTAATTATGGCCGTTTCTGCGACCGGGGAACATTGAATAAAGTGCTTAGACCGACAAATGAATTTACATAAACAGGCTCAGCTGAAACAAGAACAAAACCACGACACGGCGAGCTGCTTGTACGACAATATTTAAAGACACATTATGCATTGTTTTATAAACATTCGACTACACAACTTAATTCGTGCGACACCTCGTTCGTCCAATGAGTAATGACTCAACGGGACGAAGAAAACGCCGCCTGCTACGTTTATTCAAATTAATCGTACGACTCAAGCTGCCCACGATGTCCGCTTACACCAATTTCACCGAAAAAAACTGTGCCTTTTTGTGCTACACCGAACTGAAAAACCAACCGAAGGCCCGGCCGTTCTTCAGGAACTTTTGCATCGTGAGTGTTTTCCTTGCGTTCCTGATAGGTCTGTCGGTAGGAATCTTGATACCCGTGCTGTGCTTGCAGCGCTCCCACAGGACTCATACTAATAATAGCAAATCAACAGGCCATTTTCTGCCAAGCCCCTCCGCGATACGGACGATATTCCTGAACAATAGTTACGGTTTTAAAAATAATTTAAATAAGTCTAGCAATAGTGATAAACGTTCGATAAAACAGGACTACAACGAATATCCTACAGTTTCGTTCATTGACAGGCAATCGTTCGTCCGTTTAAGCCAAGACCTTGTCGAAGACGGGATATACTGGGGATCCAAGGTGGAAAAAGCTTTGCCGGAAGGTTACGGCAAGAAGAAGCACGAACTGTGGACGAACTACGTCCAAAACGGCGTAGCGGTAAAGCTCCAGGCAGGATGCGGAAGGATGCAGAATCGCATGGTCGTGTTCCAAGACGGAACCCAGGGATGCGTGAGATATCGCCAGAACATCGACCAGATCCAAGGGGAACTTTTCAGTTTCTATCTAGCGCAAATATTGAAATTACCAAACCTGGCCCCGTCAACTGTCAGCGTGGTAGACTTGAAATCGTCGCTTTGGCAGAACCTGGCGAAAGACATCGCCGCGGCACAATGGAATTCGAACAAGCCCATTGTACTCACTCAGTTCATCGGAAACTTGGACTCGGCAACAATACCGCCAGTGTTTAAGCCGGCGGAGCGTCACCTTAACAAGTACGACGTTCATAATATGACAAAGAACGAAATATTGGACGAGGACGTGTCACTGAAGAAGTTGGTCGAACTCGCTCAATGGTCCGATTTGATTATTTTCGATTATCTGACCGCCAACCTGGACCGGATCGT
The DNA here is from genome assembly GCF_000699045.2 of Agrilus planipennis. Lineage (NCBI taxonomy): Eukaryota > Metazoa > Arthropoda > Insecta > Coleoptera > Buprestidae > Agrilus > Agrilus planipennis. The sequence goes on from NW_020438922.1 coordinate 265,344, forward strand.
GAACAACCTCTACAACTATCAATGGAACGTGAATATAATGGACGCGCCGGCCCATAATCTCGCAAAGAAGTTAGACAGCGATCTCCTCCTATTCCTCGATAACGAATCCGGTTTGTTACACGGCTACAGACTATTGAAAAAATACGAAATATACCACTCGCTACTGCTCGACAATCTGTGCATATTTCGTAAGCAAACGACAAACATCATTCGCGAACTGAAAGAGAAGAGAAACATCGGTACGTTGATGAGACGGATTTTCGAGAAACAGAACAACGCTCAAGTGAAAGACGTGCTACCAACTCTGNATCTGCCTTCAGCAACATTTCCAAATTATGTTCAATTCCTGCACTATTGTTGTGCAGGTACCAAAGAAACGTATACGATGTATTGTCTGTCCCGAAATCAGTACCATTCGGTATTTCCAGGGTTGGTAAGGTCACCACCCTAACAATAGCTGTACAGCTTGAACCAGTTTCGGCTGGCTCATTTCGTAGTAGGGATGACGATTTATATATTAAGAACTTTAGTAAATCGAGCATATTATAAAAATCATATAGTAGATCATTCAAACGAATAGCATATTATCATAATCATTTAGATAGAATATCAGCAATCGACATATAGAACATAATAATCAATAGATCATTAATCAACATAATCGATATCATCATAGAACATTATCAATCGACACAATTCAAACAATCAATATTTTACAAGTTATCCGTAACCCTATAGTGTGCACTTGTAGCAAGTTAAATATAGTTATTTTTATTTCTGTGTGTGTTTTTTTGCCATCGAGTGCACTGGTCCTTCGAGAAGTTTTTCTATGTGGTACAGCAGTACACCGACGATTGTAATATTTTTTACATCGTCACATCACGCAACAAAATCCAAAAAAAAAGTAGTATAAGGATTTTCTACTACATACAATCATCCAAGGGTGGCATCAATGCGAATGAGTTTGTTTGTTACAATTTCACACCATAACTACTCAACCGATTATTATGAAATTTTGCACACACAGTGTCAGGGGTAGAGAAAAGGACATAGGGTACTTTTTATCCAGAAAAATTCCTGTTACCGAAGAACAGAAAAATTAGTTTTACAACTCATTTCAAACAGTTATAAATGTGACCTTGAGGAAACCTGAATATCTCCAGTCTCTAACCGTTTGAAATGAGTTGTATGTGATCGTACGGCATATCAACTCGGCCTCTCGACATGAATAAAGGGTTAGGTAGATCCAAACGACGAGCATGCTCATATGATATAAGTAAATTGTTTAGAATTAAATTGATATTTTCAAATAGAGGTGATTCAACATATTCACCCAATTATGAATTTTTGCTTATGCGACACAAAAAAAATGTGTAATTTCTATGTGCGGTAAACTTCTTGCCTTACCTGTATGTCGTCCCAGTACCTATAGTTAGACCAATAAAAATATCATTTTTCAAAAGAAAAAATTGCCAAGAGTCTGATTTTTTCAGGGTCGATAAAGGGCTGTCTCTTGAGTAATGGAGCCAAAAAATCACACTAGAAATCCGTCGGGATCGTATTGAAATGTGGATGGTTTCTTATTTATTTTTGTTTTCGGAAATTTTGTTTTCCATAAGGGTAAGTAGTAGCGAGTTTTATTAAGTACAAATAAGATAAAAAAGTCATCCCTATTGCACAAAACCCAGAAGGGGTAATAAGTAAATTTCTTTCATATAATGAACACTGGAGCGTAAAATATAAAAATTATAAAGAAAATTTTATGAGGCAAAGTTGTAGAGAATATTGATGTGTACATGTCGGAAAAAAAATCCAAAAACGAAAATAAATAGGAAACTACCCCTATTTCAATGCCACCCCGAAGAATTTCGAGTGATTTTTTGGTTCTATACTCAGGAAATAGCCTGAAAATTTCTTTGGATCCTCGCTATGATACCGTCTAATTTTACTAGGCTAAGTAAAACCTTGTACGTATAGTAGCAGAGGAAAAGGATTCTTTTACATTTACACCTACTATTATAAGTAAATAAATTTATCAACCATTTGGGATATGGCCTCTTTTATTAATTTTGCACTACATTAACATACAATATCTATTAGTTTTTCTTTAACGNGGGAATTCTGAAAGGCAAATTATCGATTATTTCCCCATTTAATTAGCTTTAACTACATTCATGGGCTTGGCTTTTGAAGCTTTTTGCTCATTTACCTGTGTGTATTCAAGGATACTCCCTTGATTACCTATCACTTTTCGCTTATTTTTCCTGCTTTGGCTATTTTCACGCAGGCTTCATAAGTGAAGCGAGATCATAAGAAGAGAGGCGCTCATTAGGGCTGTTTATATCTTATACCGAAGATGGTTTAATCAATATATACGTATATAAATAAGAATAGACATGTTCCTTTAAAATCCCTCTTTTCAGCAATTAAATAATGTAAAAAATTGAAAAAGTTAAGTGCCTTTTGGATGCTTTTAACAACTAGGAAAACGTAATCAAGTCAAACCTTTTTGTTTGTATCACCAGGATTAACTTCTAGCAAACTTAACAGTAATTTTATGGATTTAAGTAATCCACAAAAAAAATAATTGATTTATTGCCTAATGAGAATCTTTATTTATAATTTCAGTTGCTTATCTTACGTAATATACTAATTTCATAAATGTTAACCTGTAATTGATAATTCTTTAATTTTTTAGGTCAGACGCAATCGATTTCTTTGATTTCTTGAGATTTATCAAAGAAGTTGCTGCATGTAAAGATATGTCAATTGGTGACATAATTCATAAACTAACGTCGTGTGGACTACCTGGATTTAAATTCGCAGCAGTAAATATTGTTCATTTACTTTCTACTATTTCATCAAAAGGTCATAATTTTCGCATTTCCCCAAAACTAGAACATCTCACATCCTTAACTACTATATTTGTGAATCAAATCTAGGACTACCTCTACTCCTCCTAACTCTTGTTTCTGCCTCTAATATGTCTCTCTAATTAGACCGTCATGCCTGAGAAGGTGTTCTACCATCCTATCTCGCCTATTTCTTATTGATTTTCATAAAGTCCTCTGTTTTTCAATTCTTTCTAATACCTCTTCATTTCTAACCTTCTTTATCCACGGTATCCTCATAATTCGTCTGTAACACCACATTTCGAAAGCAAATAACCTTTTCCGCCGCGTCCACTATCCATGTTTCGCACCCGTACAGCGCCGTGCTCCAGACATACACCTTTAACAACCTTTTTCGAATTTCTAAATTAACCTTTCGCGAACATAGAAGTGACTTCTTTTTACAGACGGCGAATCAACCTTAAGTTATCCTCTGTTTTATATCGCTACAAGTCATNTTTATAAATCGAAAGAACATAATTTTCTTAGCATTATAATAATAATCATAATAATTAAAGTAATAATAACCAAAATTCACTGTAACCTTCTGAGGGAGCTACAAAACAGTGAAACAAATGTTTTTATTTATTCTACTTGAAAAAAAATCCATTTTAGCAATTTGTTGATTGCGGAGCAAGGCCTACAGAACACCATTATCTCGTAATGGATAATCCTGTAAAGTCAAAGAAAGACAGCAAAAAAAAGAAAAAAGGGAAACGAAGTCACAGAGGACACGACTAGTGACGCTGATGAACATTACAATATTATAAAAAATTATAAATTTTATTCAATCCACAAAAAAGTGAAATAAACCTAAATATATAATTAAAATATCCAAATGATGAAATAGCTAGGAAATATGTTATTAATGTTTAGTAACAATGCTATTGATTCGTGAAAATAAGTGAAATATATGCCTAAAATATTTATTTATTCTGTTCACGGTCATTCATAGACATTCTTATTGATTAACTAAGAGGATTTATTGGCTCCAGAAACTTTGCTGTCTCAAACAACTGCGTATCTTAGAAATATTTTCAAGAAGAATCATCAAAGTTGTCTATTATTATCGTGAATTTATTTTAAGAAAAAAAAATCAAAACAAAGCTACATAGACAGAATATATACTAGTGGCGAGTTGATAACCGAATACCTTCAACCATTTTTTCATCTAAATAAAGTCGTAATATAAATCCAATAAATGCAATTTAATTGAAATTTTCCCGGCGCCTCCACCAATATTTTCAGTAAAAATTACTTAACGATATTTATTTAGCTTCATGAATTTCTTGTTTTTGACATTAAAACGATAGTTTATAATACACATTAATTAAATGTCATTAATTGATAGCTAAATGCCAAATCCAAACAAAAACTTTGAGCAAACATTAGAGCAAGATACCTTTAAAAATATTACTAATTAATAAATTACGTAAAATTTTGTGGTTTATTCGAAAATAGTACACTTAATAGTAACAAATTTTGAGATTATGAGAAAGCTTGTTTTCTAATTTTTTTTACAGTAAAAATATTAGAATTGTAGTATTTTTTGTATGTTGGGTTGTCTATATATTGTAGTGCAAACAGTAGTTTAATTCACTATAAAAAAAAGTATGTCAATATTTCTAACTGCATCTACCCGACCAAAATAATTGAATGATTAAAATTTATCAATCTACTTTCATGAACTCTGAATTATAACTCAATTAAAGCCTCCACCAGAATTTTCTATATATTTTGTAATAATTGTTAATATCATACATTTATATTCATCAATGTCTTATTTTTGGAATTAAAACAGTAGTTTACAGTAAAATTTAAGTAAATACTATTGATTAGTAAATAAATAC